>NC_071353.1:106528138-106713138 GCF_943734655.1 Sabethes cyaneus | reverse complement strand
AACCGGTGCAGGTATTTAGGCGCGTAAAGCAACCGTGACACGAGAGAAACTGCGTCAAGTGGAACCCGACGTCTCCATGTTTCCTGTTCAACCAGGTTCGGTATGAGTCGGTGCGTCCATCTACCATTCTCGGCCCTATCCCACTCTTGCTGCCATTTGCTCAGCGATTCTTCTCTCGCCAGCTTCCGGGCTCCTCTGATGTTTCTTCGTCTGTAGCAGTCGTTATCTGCCACGAGCATGATGCTGATGGGGATCATTCCAGCGATAACACATACTACCTTCGACGGTATTGTTCTATATGCACAACTCTTACAGCCATGAGTCGGAAGGTACTATTCAGTTTCCCGTGATTCCGCTTCGATCGTAGTGCTGCGATCCAGGCTGGACCTCCATACCGCAGCATCGATGATGGCACACTAACCAGCAGTCTTCGCTTACTACTACTCGGCCCGTAACAATTCGGCATGATTCTGGCTATCGAATTGATAGCCTTCGCCGCCTTCTCGCAAGCGTAGTCGACATGGCAGTTGAAGTTCAACCGATCGTCTATCATTACTCCCAGATGCTTGACCGCGCGCGTTGAAGTAATAATGTGCTCTCCGACGGTGACGACTGCAAGTTGTACGGCCTTACAGTTGCTAACCAGCAGAACCTCCGTTTTATGGTGGACGATTTGTAGCTTTGCACCATGCATCCAGTTCTCGATAGTTCTAATCGCCTCTGTCACCAGCATTTCTACCTCCCCCGGTGACTCGCCTGTCACCGATAGCACGATGTCATCTGCAAAGCCGACGATCACCGCACCTCTAGGCAGCTTCAGAGACAGTACACCGTTGTACATCCCGTTCCAGAGCGTTGGGCCAAGGATGGAGCCTTGTGGGACACCAGACGTAATGTTCATCGTCTTGCGCCCCTCGGCAGTCTCGTAAACAAGCTTCCGATTCCTCAAGTAACTCCTCAGCATTCTGCATAGATATCCCGGGACATGCATTCTATGCAGCGATTCGGCAATGGCCTCCCAACTGGCGCTGTTAAAGGTGTTTTTTACATCGATCGTTACAACGGCACAAAAACGATCTCCTCTTCGCCTCTGTTTGGACGACTTCTCGGCTCGCTCGATCACTGTCCGAATTGCATCCACCGTAGACTTCCCTTTCCGGAACCCAAACTGCATGTTTGACAGACCGTGTTCACCTTCTGTATACCTCGTAAGCCTATTCAGGATTATCCTCTCCAGGACTTTCCCGCATGTATCCAGTAGACATATCGGCCTGTATGACGCTGGATCCCCCGCAGGGTTCCCTGTATGCATGTATGTATGCATGTATGTATGCATGTATGTATGCATGTATGTATGCATGTATGTATGCATGTATGTATGTATGTATGTATGTATGTATGTATGTATGTATGTATGTATGTATGTATGTATGTATGTATGTATGTATGTATGTATGTATGTATGTATGTATGTATGTATGTATGTATGTATGTATGTATGTATGTATGTATGTATGTATGTATGTATGTATGTATGTATGTATGTATGTATGTATGTATGTATGTATGTATGTATGTATGTATGTATGTATGTATGTATGTATGTATGTATGTATGTATGTATGTATGTATGTATGTATGTATGTATGTATGTATGTATGTATGTATGTATGTATGTATGTATGTATGTATGTATGTATGTATGTATGTATGTATGTATGTATGTATGTATGTATGTATGTATGTATGTATGTATGTATGTATGTATGTATGTATGTATGTATGTATGTATGTATGTATGTATGTATGTATGTATGTATGTATGTATGTATGTATGTATGTATGTATGTATGTATGTATGTATGTATGTTTGTACGTATGTATGTTTGTACGTATGTATGTTTGTACGTATGTATGTTTGTACGTATGTATGTTTGTACGTATGTATGTTTGTACGTATGTATGTTTGTACGTATGTATGTTTGTACGTATGTATGTTTGTACGTATGTATGTTTGTACGTATGTATGTTTGTACGTATGTATGTTTGTACGTATGTTTGTACGTATGTATGTTTGTACGTATGTATGTTTGTACGTATGTATGTTTGTACGTATGTATGTTTGTACGTATGTATGTTTGTACGTATGTATGTTTGTACGTATGTATGTTTGTACGTATGTATGTTTGTACGTATGTATGTATGTATGTATGTATGTATGTGTGTGTATGTGTTTTGAAATTCATGAGAGTGAGATACATGTCAATTGTCTGAAGTTTTTGAAGTCTCGTAGTGGAATACGAACTCTGAAATTAAAGGATAGATAAAAACTTTTTCCGATTAAATTCCACTATTTAATATTTATTCGGAACAGACGTGAACGTGTACGCTTCGAAAACAGACACTGATGAAACCTGCCAGTCATGGGCGAAATACGTATCTGTCGCAAATAAATATTAAATAGTGGAATTTAATCGGAAAAAGTTTTTGAAGGGGCGCCAGCTAAGAAAAAGTTAAAGTGTTTCGTTTTTCATATCTCATTTCATATCATAGTTATTTTTTCAAATTTAAGTATATTGTAAAATTGAAGCCATGCAAACTAATAGTAAAATGTTGAGATCAATCATTTTGTTGTAGATATACTTTTTCTTCAAAAGTGAAAAAGAAAATATTCGCGCAATAATTTTTCTGAATTCTTGTTTTTGAAAGATGCTAACTCTGAAACGCAAGGTATTAATATCAAAATATCAATAAATCAGTTATGAACACATTTTTCATATTGTCAATTCAAAGCAAGCTTCGCATGTGGGGTCAGTCCCGGTGTAGTGGTTAGCATTCACGCCTCTCACGCCGAGGACCTGGGTTCAAATCTCAGCCCCGCAGAAGTCACGAATGACCCAACAAACACGAATGACTAACAACAAAAAAACCTTTGTATGTGGCTCTGAAGCCAAAAGTTGAGGCCATCTGTAGACCCATTAGAGGGTTAATTTCTAATTTTCTATATATATTCATTCAAGTCTGCAAAAATTATCTTTTGTGTTTACATATATGTTTCTATAAATCACGTAAATATTATAACACTAAATATGGTGTTCAACAAGTAAATTAAATGACGCTTAAAAGTATTTACGCACCCCAGGAAAGAAAATATAATTATTGTACGCAAAACGTTCTGAAGTTTACTGGTCAAGAAGAGTTTTGAAGAATAAAGAATGGATACTTAAAAATATAGTCAAAAAAGCCCGCTCAATTAGCTTCGAGGTACGATGCTGGCCTAATAAACCAGTCGTCGTATGCTCGAATCTCGGCTAGGCGGTGCTGCTAGATAGAGTCGGTAGGATCAATGCACTGTCAGTAAAGAAGGGTTAAGTTCTCAACAGGACTTTTCTGGCTTTCCTTTGATTTTTGTCAAGTTAATTATAGATGTTCCTGAGAAATTAAAAAATAATTATTGTGGCAGTAGAAAGGCTAGGTCACGCCGCTAGGTGGATTAATTCGGGTTTTTCTGAATGAAGCTAGCCTGTATCTTTTATATTTGTAATGCTATACGGCTGCTACCGTTGGGAACCAAATGACAACAAACAACAAACATAACAAACTTCAGTAATATTGTAGATAATAACTAGTTCTACAAATGTCCCATACATAACTTATTCAAATTTTGCTTGGCTGAAACGGTACGGTCAAATGAATCAAAATCGAGTCAAAGTGATCGAACCATTTTTTCCTGTCATGGAAATTTAATATTATTCATATTTTGTCCTAAAACTAGATTTCACTACCAGTCGATTGTTGAAAAGAAAATGAAAATCCGTCAAGAAACAACCAAGTTATGACCATTCGGTGAAACCAAATTTAATCAAACATGAAACTTTCACTCTAGATAACTTACAAATCGCGTTTTTAGACAGCATTTTTAGACTTAGTTTTATAGTTAGTTTAACCATTCAGTCTCTCATAAACTCACTTCCGACTAAGTGTTTTATAAGCAAGTAAAAATTTAGATTTCAGGAAAATTCTTCCAGATTTCAATTATACCATAAACTCGCTTTGTGCAACACATTTTCTGATGACACGACGTTTTTGGTCAAAGTGATTTGCGTTGTTTCTCATTTTTCTCGAAGCACGGTGAAGTGCCGCGTTGTCAATGAGACATATGAGTAGGTGTGGCGTCGCTCGAAAGGTGTGCGCAATAAAGTCCTTATTCTTTCCCTGAAATTGTCCCAGTAAAGAATTAGCTTTTTGCTGAGATAGCTGTAATTATAATACACTACTACAATGTTAGAAATAAAGATAAAAAAACTCACTATTGTTTATCTTATACTCACTCAACACTGTCGATAGTTAGTTTCATCTCTCTTTGCCTCGTCGACATGCGATTGCGAATTCAGCTATTTCGCTGCTTATTTGTGTAAAATTGCATCCATATAATTTACGTTCCATTCATTATTAGATTCAATTCCAATCAACGCCGCGCCTTCCAGTGTTTACCCGACTAGCCATGTAGCTCAGCGTTGCCCGGGAAGATTAATAGGCAAATCGACGCCCGTGTTCCGATCCTTTAGTAGATTTTCGACGAACATTATTTACTCAGTAAAATCATTAATAAGACAGGCACTGCTGTTGATTAATCACACCGCGCGGCCCATCAACGTGATATCCGCCGTAGTTCCTCGACGAAGGCTGGCGAGGCCGCTTTTTTTGCTGCTGTTGCTGCTGTTGTTCTGCAAACCTGCTTCATCGGCTTTGGCTAATAGATCTACGTGGGATCATGCTAACCCACCCAAAAACCAATCATCCCGCGTCGTAAATCATTCCGAAAGCGAGCAGCTTGCGCTGGCCGGCAGCTCAGTTTACTGTGATTCCGAGATTAGATTGGATTACTGCAACAACGATGACTACGGCGACGGTGACGACAATGATTGGCCATCGATCGACGCATTGTTGCCTCCTTCGTCCATGTTTGCTCACGTAAACCAAGATTAGATACTGTCAACGTAAGTCCATAAACTAGTAGTTCCGACGCAGTGAGAAACAGCACATTTTATGGGAAATTCGATAGTTTTTTTCTCACTCCCAAAATGCCGTCCGATCTCGGCCAAATGTAAATAAAACACTTTTATTGCGCAATTTTGTTTACATTCTCTGGATCTGTCGCAGCGCGCTGCTTTGATAGCCACGTAATCGACCTTGAAAGCCGATACATTTCGCCGCAATTTTATGCACCGTAAGCATCATTATTTTATGTGATCACGGGGCCGCCCGTCGTTGGCCGCCTCGGGATCGATAAATTCAAGAAAATTTATTGCTAATCATATAAGTTGGTCGTCGATTGCAAGCCAAGTCGTTCCTTTTCGTTGACTCAGAGTTCAGCTTGAAAAATCGTTGCGGCAATTTTCGTCGTCCTACTCCCGACTTGCTCCACCATGATTACCAATCACCGGTGTACAGTCCTTTATTGTTCCTTGCACAAATGCGAATTATCCAGCAAAATTCCGCTGCAAAAGAAAAACAACCAACGCCAAACTTCTCGTGCGATTTTTTTTTCGCTTGGTGCGGTAAAGCGTGCTTTCACGGAAACGGAGGAGCAAGCCGGTGCCCATCCCGTTGCATTGCAATACACCACGATGCGAAGGTCAATTCACCGGGTAGGGTTATCCGATTGGGGGTCTTTTGTTTCATCTTCTCGGTAATCGATGCGATGAGTTTGAAGCTTTTTGCTGCTTCGACATTTTGTTTGCACAGCATTTTACGAGATTGCTTTGCACAATGATAATATTAAATAAGGTGTCATGTCGTCTGCCCTCCTGCCTCCCAGAGTGCCTGGCTTCGACAACGGAGTGCCAGAATATCGGAATGGTAGAGTCTTTGTTAGGCTAAAGATATACTAAATGAGATATGTGTTTTCATGAGTCTGTGTTGGAGAAACATCTGTGATACGATTGGATATGATTCGATTCACCTGTAATAATACTGGATGTATTTTTACGCTACATAAACCAAACCGAGCATATTCGTGATTGAAATTATGTCAACCGAATGCAAATGTTTTCCATTTCAACAAGAACGTTGCTTTACCTAACATCCGAAGAGGCAAGTTGCCACAGTTTACAGGCACGCTTTCCTAACATTTAACTTGTTTAGTAGAGTAACGCTGAAGTGATGCATGAGCACGAATTGCACCAGCTACTGGTAACTGGTTCATGTGCATGTGCAAGTGCAAGAACTTCAAGCAGTATCTATTCCCATTGAGGTTAAGTTGTTTTCAGTGGCAACAGCAACAGCTGCCACTGTCCTTTTGGTTCCTTGCTTCGGAAACTGTGCTAGAGAAATATTTATCCTATCCTACGTAGCGACTAAATGGTACAACCATTCAAGTCTACAGTGCTTTTGATATGATAAGCTTTTACATTGATTAACCAGTAAATATGTATCTATTGGCTGCGTAAGATGTTGCAAGGGTGCAGTGAAATTATTTTTTATTGACTTGCATCCAATATGCATGAGTCGTTTGCACCCAAACGGCAACTCCAAAGAAACTTTCTTAAGATATTAAGATATTTTGTCAATATAATTCTACAACCTTCCAACCCAAACCTACGATAATTTTGAGAAATCCATTCCTTTATCAATACAACTACCAGTGTTGGGCACAATTTCGCTAATTCGCTAAATCGCTTGTTAGCGGCGCTAAATTCTGGTTAGCGAGTTAGCGTTTTCGCTAAATTTGGAATGCGTTAGCGAAACCGTTAGCTTCGCTAAAAATAAACCCTTGAAATCGCTAAAGCTGCATAAAAATTGTGAAATTATTCAAACTTTAGCTCGCCCTTTGTTATATTGCATTGGTCAGAAATAATGTCACAAAATAAACAAGTTTGTATGCGGTTAAATCACCAAAATAATAGTAGAGTAAGGAGGGGTAAAAGTGCGATGCGGGTAAAAGTGCGATTCGATGATTTATCGGTACAGATTCCGAGTGAATTGACTACATGGGCATGGATGGGTGACTACTTTGACAGCTTGAATCTAACATAAACTTTGAATGCTTACGAAGCATAGTTGCTGAGTTACGTGCAAATGTTATTTTTTGGCGGTTTTGATGTAATTTTTCATTATACGACAAATACGATATCAACAGGAGGATATTACTTGCTAAAAATTTGTAGCAGCGTTTTACGTCACTCACATATCTGTTTTGAAAATACGGTGAAAAGAATTTACAAAATATATTTTACTTTTCCACAATTTAATCAAACCCCGTCAAGCGCCTAGCGGGGCAAAAGAGCGATTCACAGACGGGGCAAAGGTGCGATTCATGGACGAGGCAAAAATGTATAGCTATGTATATACAGCTTTAGGCACTATATTATAGATACTAGAAATGGAAGATCTGCAGAAAACTGCGTGCTCTACAGATGTTGGCCAAAGGAAAACAATGTTTTTCCGCTGATAAAACAAAAAACAAACGCTTGGAAAAGTTTCGATCTCGGGCTGCAATACACCAGCGCAAAATGGGAAATGTGCAAATTGAGAATATTCCTTACCGAAACATAACGCAGATTGAAGTTAATATGGTTTTGTTAGCTACTGCTGTGCTAATTTCATGGATTCGAGTTTCGTACTTTTGTCCCGCGGTATTCGTATTTTTGCCCCGCTAGTGGGGTAAAAGTGCGAATCGGCACTTGATCAGAAGAATGAATAATTTATTTTGCATAACACTATTATTCCAGACGATTTATAGTTGAATGTGAAGATATTGAGTTACTGCAGTTGTTGTCCTTCTTTATATCTCAAGAAAATTGATGACAACTTCAAATATCGCACTTATGCTCCGCCCTACTCTATTACTGTCTGGTGTACCATTGGGCGATACCGTATCGATACCCGCGATATCGATACTTGAAGGCCAATATTTCGATATATTTCATCGATATTTACAACGTCGATATTATGCTAAATCGATAATTTCATCCCGATACTGTTTTGATAAAGCGGAATTCGCGTTGACGGCATTAAACGATCTCTTGCACACTCATAGAAATGCCCGTATGTACGTGTGGGTGAAAATCTGCCAAATACGAATACGAATACGACCGCTGCCCAAAACATGATATCAAGATCATCATCGGGGATTTCAATGGTCAGGTCGGCCAGGAGGAGGAATACAAACCGGTGATTGGAAGGTTCAGTGCACACCAGCGGACCAATTAAATGGGCCTAAGACTTATCGACTTTGCCGCCTCCAAGAATATGGCCGTACGTAGTACCTTTTTCCAGCACAGAATCCATCATAAGTACACCTGGAGGTCACCAAATCAGACAGAATCACAGATCGACCACGTTTTGATCGACAGTCGGCACTTCTCAGACATTATCGACGTCAGATCATATCGAAGCGCTAACGTTGACTCGGGCGCATCTTTACCTAGTGATGGTAAAGATGCGCCCAAGACTCTCCATTGTGAATAACATTCGGTACCGACGCCAGCCTAGGTTAGATCTCGCGCGGCTGAAGCAGCCAGACGTCGCCGCAAATTACGCGCATTCATTCGAAGCTGCACTGCCGGAAGAGGACGAGCTGGACGAAGCCCCTCTCGTGGACTGTTGGAACACTATCAAAACAGCCATCAGCACGAACACCTGAATGGCGCCCAGGCGGAGCGCCATGGCGGCGGGGAAGAGGTGCCAGCCCCAATGATAGGCGCAGTTAAGGAGGCCATCATGCAGCTAAAGAACAACAAGTCAGCTGAAAAAGATGGCAGCGGAGCGGAGCTTATTAAAATGGGACCAGAAAAACTGGCCGTTTGTCTGCACCAACTAATTTTCCCAGCCGGAGGAGTGGAAAGATGGGGTTATCTGCCCGATCTATAAAAAGGGCGACAAGTTGGACTGTGAGAACTATCGAGCGATCACCGTTCTCAATGCCGCCTATAAAGTGCTGTCCCAAATCATTTTCCGCCGTCTATCACCAATTGCGAATAGATTTGTGGGAACTTACAAGCCGGATTCGTCGGAGGTCGGTCTACAGCGGATCAAATATTTACACTGCGGCAAATCCTCCAAAAGGGCCGTGAATACACAGTTCCCACGCATCATTTATTCGTTGACTTCAAAGCCGCATATGATACCATCGACCGGAAAGAGCTATGGAAAATCATGGACGAGAACAGCTTCCCCAGGAAGCTCATCAAACTGATTAAATCTTCGATGAATGGTACACAGTGCTGTGTTCGGATTTCGGGTGGATTGTCAAGTTCATTCGAACAGAGGGCTTCGTCAAGGTGATGGTCTTTCATGCCTGCTGTTCAACATAGCGCTACAAGGTGTTATGAACCGAGCGGATATCAACACGCGGGGTACGATATTTAACAAATCTAGTCAATTCGTCTGCTTTGCCGATGACATGGATATTATCGGCAGAACATCTGTGGCGGTTGCTGAACAGGACACCAGACTAAAGCGCGAAGCAGAAAAGATTGGGTTAAAGGTAAATACGTCTAAAACAAAGTACATGCTGGCCAGCGGAACCGAGGCCGAACGACACCGCTTGGGCAGTAGTATATTGATCGACGGCGATGAGTTTGAGGTAGTCGATGAATTTTTCTACCTTGGCTCACTGGTAACGGCGGACAATGATACCAGCCGTGAGATTCGGAGGCGTATTATCAGCGGAAGTCGTGCTTACTATGGGCTCCACAAGCAATTGCGGTCGAGCAGACTAAGTCCTCCACACAGTGCACCCTGTACAAGACGCTTATTAGACCGGTTGTTCTCTACGGGCATGAAACATGGACAATGCTCGAGGAGGACCTGCGAGTGCTCGGAGTTTTCGAACGACGAGTGCTAAGAACAATCTTCGGCGGCGTACAGGAGAACGGAGTATGGAGGCGGAGGATGAACCATGAACTCGCACAGCTCTATGGCGAACCCAGTATCCAGAAGGTGGCTAAAACTGGACGGATAAGATGGGCAGGGCATGTAGCAAGGATACCGGACAAGTACCTTGCAAAGATGGTGTTCGCCTCAAATCCGGTAGGAACAAGACGACCAGGAGCGCAACGAGCAAGATGGTTAGACCAGGTGGAGCGAGATCTGGCGGAGAGTACTCGGTGTCCGAGGAATTGGAGAGCGGTACCCCTCAACCGAGTTACATGGAGAAATTTTGTTCAACAGGCTTTGTCTTAGGACGGCAAGCCACCTAAGTAAGTAAGTATGTAGGTTGTATACATGAAGAATCGTATTATTACATACATGGATACATCCTACTATCGCTACAAAGAGACTTACATGGTTCTACGTCACCTATGCGGTCGGGTCTTGTGCACAACCCCTCCGATTTTTTATTATGGCCGCCATTCCGATTGAAAATTCTTTGTGCCATGGTTGCCTGTACATATTATTTTAAGAATCACTTCGTTAGCCGGAGAACAGCTTCGGAATATATCGCAGTTTTTACGAATGAATTCATGTTTTGCATTCCATTTTGAAAATTAATATTCGTTTGCAAACAAAACTATCATACAGAATACTAAAGAAATCAAAATTCAGAAAATATTATTACTCATCTTTGTATTCTCATAAACTCATTAGGGAGAGTTTCAGCAACACTGAAAACGATACCGCGTTATATTTACCAGTACCAGCCAACAGTTGAATGTCAGTTTCAGTCTATCAAAAATTGGGTCAATTTTGGGTCAACACCGCGGTTGAAGCTTGGCACGTCCTGTCCATAGCTCTGTCCAGCTTTTTACAAACCATAATGAATGGCGGAATGGCGGATGGCATAATCGGTGTTCGTAACATTTGAACAGAATTTTTGCAATTGTTTGAATATATCGCAACGTTTTCTTTTCGCAAGTTCGCGGAAAAGCTAAAGGAGCGAGCGGAAAAAAAAGTTCGATGCATTCATAGAGGCGTCTCGTAAAAAGCAATGGGATGGCACGCTAGGATTTCAGCGTAACGAACATCTATTTTCATTCTGCTTTCACCGAAACTGTATATTTATATTGCCGTATTTTAATTTATTCAACAGAAAAATATTATACAATCTATAATACAGTACAAAACCACAAAAATCTATACCTATAAAAAGGATTTCTGTCTGTCTGCCTGTCTGTCTGTTCGTATGTTCCTTATAGAATCGAAAGCTACTGAACCAATCGGCGTGAAAATTTGCATATAGAGGTTTTTGGGGCCAGGAAAGGTTTTAGTGATGGTTAGAGACCCCTTCCCCCACTAAGAGGCAAGGCTCCCATACAAATGAAACACAAATTTCTGCATAACTCGAGAACTACCCAGGTAACCAATAAGTATTAAAATAAGCAGTAAATCAGTCGTTTATTAGCATCACTGGCGTTTTATACTGCAGGTTATTGTTTATCAGCTTTTTGACTGCATAACTGTTGTAAATTGGCATCCACAATTCTATTTAAATTCTTCTTGTTGGTAACTAGCTGCAAATAAGCATTGTCAGCACTATAAGAGGGCTAGCAGTAAATTAGCCGCATATTTTGCCAAAATAGCATTTAAGGCAACTTAAATGCTTATTGGCTTGCTTTTAAATTGCATTGGAAATCTAAAAATAAAAAATAAGAAAACTTATCCAATTTAATTCTACTATGTGTATTTTATTCAATGACAGATACGTATTTCGCCTACGACTTGCAGGCTTCCTTGCAGGCGAAATACGTATCTGTCATTGAATAAAATACACATAGTAGAGTTAAATTGGATAAGTTTTCTTATTTTTTATTTTGCATTGGAAATGTTTATTGGTTAACTGGGTAATCAAGCAAATAGAATAAAATTTGGCATGTGGGTGTTTTCGGTGACAAGAATTTATTCTATGATACATTGAGACCCCTCCCCTCTTTATAAGGGGAATTATAACTCTTCTCCCCTTTAAGAGGGGGGCTTCCATACAAATTTCCTCATAACTCTAGAAGTAATCAAGCAAATGGAACCAAATTTGGCATGTGAAGGTTTTCGAGAGCAAGAAAATTTTCTATGGTGAATTAGGACCCCTCCTCACTTTAAGAGGGGAGGCTCCTGTACAAATGAAATACAAATTTCTTCATAACTCGAGAACAAAATTTGGCATGTGGGTGTTTTCGGTGACAAGAATTTATTCTATGGTAAATTGAGATTTTTGACTGCATAGGTGTTGTAAATTGGCATCCAAAATTGTGTTCAAATTCTTCGTGTCGGTAATTAGCTGTAAATTAGCATTGTTAGCACTATAAGAAGGTTATCAGTAAGGTAGCTGTATATTTTGCCAAAATAGCATTTAAGTAGCATTTAAGGCGACTTGAATGCTTATTGGCCATATATTTGAATAGCATTGGTGATGCTTATTGGTTACCTGGGATGCTTTCATAGTTACGTAACTGCCAAAATGAATCATCTAAGGTTGAACTCCTCAGAAACTTGCAAAACTCGAGATTGTGACAAAGATCATCCGAGATTCATGATTTATGTACAACTCAGGTTAATTTGTGGCAATACGAAGTTTGTCGGGTCAGCTAGTATTCAATAAATTGCATTAAACTGCTTAAATTTACTTAAACTGCCATCATTAGGTTCGTTACCTGAATTAATATTGCTTTAGGGTAAACAGGCTGTTTTTCGGGTGCCAGTCCCAGTGATTTCGGTTACGCACCAAATATATGGGAGATGACAACCTTGCCATCCCGTTGGTAAAAAGCTGGAAAGCAAACAGATTCCTACACGCTTAAAAACTTTAGTTCATTTTCACAAAAAATGAAACAGCTCAAAATATACGTAATTTTCTACACAATATTTTGAGTAACTCTTACTCCTTGTATGAGTTCAACGCAGAGATTGATTAATGAGTAACATTTTATTTAAAAATGAGTGCAATTTCCCCATAAAACTGAGTAGTATTTACACAAATTATAATTAAATATAGCTCAGTTTATAGTTCGGCTTAAGCTACTCAGAATTGAGCAATTAAATTACTCAGATTTTTGGGCTGTTCCACTATTTGTGAAAGTGAGTCAAATCTTACTCAATTTCGAGTATAATCTCACTCATTTCTCATTTCTAATTCATTCGTGTGTTGGACTCTGTCCTGAAGACGTCAAGTTTTCATTACTAAAGGATTGGAAGATCGAAGCTATGATGTGATAAAGGTTTGCATCACCATTAGATGGATTAAATTGATTTTTATTCGCTTGTTTCAGTTTTGTTTTTGGCATGACTGAAGCGAAAACTAGTCAATTGCGAATTCATAAATTAATCTGACCCAGGTTGATTAGCACTCAGTTTTAATCGTATTGCTGTCAAATCGTTCATAAATTAATCGAGGTTGAATTCCAGTTTAACTGACAGACACAGCTTTCAGTTTGAAGCGCAGTTTAAAACTCTCTAGTATTAGAGTACGGGTCGAAGTGTTAAACTGCGCGTATCGATTATAAATTTCGGGTTCAAGTTACACAATTAATTTATGAATTCGCTATAAGAAATATTAACAGCGAAAAGTGAAACTACCAACGGACTTTTTCCTTTTATTTTTTTTAGCCTTGTATCAATGAAAATATTTCATAAAAATTCACATCTTTTTGTTCATTTCATACATAATAGGCGTTTAACAGTTTTATGACCATCTAATAATTGTGTACCTCAATGGCACTGTTTTGAATATTAATCACGACTAAGAAAAGAATATTAATTTGACTTCATTTCCCAAACTCAAAACTCACAGAGAAGAATCAAGACAATGTCGTCGCATCCATATACACATTAGGTGCCCCATTATCCCGAACCGCATCTCCATCATTTCTCCAGTCATAAATTAGCAGCTTTTCCCTCCCCGGTGTAACCAATTAATCCGATCGGACCGATAGCAATCATAATGTTACCACCGGACCGCCTCCATGCTCCGTGCAGCGTAAGAGCAAACAATGAACGCCGTTTTGTCCATCATTTGTTTTCCTTGGCATTCGATAATCCAATCCGGCGTGCGACACAATGAATGACCGTCGAAGGAAGGCGAATATTTGTCGCAACAATTATTGCCCCATTCATCGCTGGAAGGTGAGGACCGAATTATCCAAACCAGAAACCTAGCCTCGCCTAGAGGCATATTAATGAGAAATAAATCATCACGGCGACGGCAGATTTGCCGGCATTCCAACGGGAGGAGGAGTCCAGAAATCTTAACCTTGTAACAAAATCGGGGTGACCGGTTTTCCTGGCCTGAACGGCGAGTGATTTATGCTGACCAAAGCAAGGCACCATATTTCATGATTAGAAGCTAGATTATTGGATTAGCCTCCCGTTCGGATGGCTGCGGCTCGGAACCCGGTCTACCTGTCCATGCGAGTGGCCGTCCAGCAGGTAATGATCTGATTGTTTTCCGATGTATCGATTCATAATTTGTAGAGCGGAGCGACGGCTGAAGTGGCAGACGAGCCTCTCCTTATGGATGGGCCAGCTGCAGAACATAGATCATCGAGCATTGGGACCTCTGGGAGATTTTGCCCGACAGCGCCGAGTGAAATTAATGATAATTAATGCGTAATCAGCTCTGCTGTTTCGAATCGACAACGAGCGATGGAGTGTCCTTATTCGGAAGATGAATGGCCGTACCGCCGTTCGTTTGACCGTGAGTTATGCACCAGCACTGAGAAACGCAGCATTAGTGGGATTATCTGTCATCAATAACGGAATTGCTGCTTGGGGAAAGAAGCACGCTCCAGTTCCGAAGACAGCTAGTCTACCGGGCAGTAATCCAATTTAGAGGCGAGCTAGGCAGAGCAGCTAGGTTTCAGCGAAGCAAAATTCATGCCACTCAAAAGCCACCG
The DNA here is from genome assembly GCF_943734655.1 of Sabethes cyaneus. Taxonomy (NCBI): domain Eukaryota; kingdom Metazoa; phylum Arthropoda; class Insecta; order Diptera; family Culicidae; genus Sabethes; species Sabethes cyaneus. The sequence continues at coordinate 106,698,310 of NC_071353.1, read as the reverse complement.
AATGCACATTTGTACGCTCATTCAGGTTATGTCGCTAATCTGAGCCATTTAAAATGGAGTACATCGATTATTCGGCTGCTCCCAAATTGGGTAGACGACGCGGTCAAAGTTATGCTTATCACTCCTTATTCATCAATAGGATTAGTTGATTTCATCTGACGTGGTGTTTCTGTTACGTGTTTTTTGTCACATTCGATGAATTTTTTGCATAAGATGGAAGGTTTCAACGAAAAAAGGTTTCATTTTTCATCTTTCGCCTTTCGTCTTTCATCTTTCATCTTTCATCCTTCATCTTTCATCTTTCATCTTTCATCCTTCATCTTTCATCTTTCATCTTTCATCTTTCATCTTTCATCTTTCATCTTTCATCTTTCATCTTTCATCTTTCATCTTTCATCTTTCATCTTTCATCTTTCATCTTTCATCTTTCATCTTTCATCTTTCATCTTTCATCTTTCATCTTTCATCTTTCATTCATTCGTTCACGATCACATGATCATAGTAAAAGTTGTGCATGAACAAAATAAGAAAATGCTCCTTATCTATAGTTAAGGTATTGTTCACATCTTGCATAGCCAAAACAGCTGTCGATTTGCAAGCAGGAAACGTGCTTTGTTCGTTGGCGGTTGGGCTAGAGCGTAAAATTTCACACCAAAATGTTTAACTTGCGTAAATAAATTCTTCCTGTTCGTACATGGAACGGCTGTTCTGTTCTGACTGAAGACGAAGTAGGAAACCTACTGTAAAGGCGTTTTCATCTTATGTCGGTCAGATCAGGAGCATAGCCGGCCAATCAAGAGATGTCAAAGACAAATAGTTGTGAACTTTTCCTCACCTTTCTGTTCCAACAATATCAACACCATAAATGATTTCAAAATAATCATGAGCTTTTACTAACAAAGTACATTTTGTATATTTATATATAACTATCTATTTACAGTACAAGGGAAAACGACGAATAAACCTTACAGAAAAAATGACTTTGGCGATATTCTTCATCCCCTAGACCAACAATATCCTTCTTCCGCATTGATGGCATACTCCACATGGTGTCTGACTTTCCCATAAGCCTGTCTCAATTCTTTTTCATCTATGAATAGATGAGACGAATCGATTGTCAGAAGCTACGCATTCAGAATCCGAAACGGGTTCTTTTGAGAGCACTATTTCGGCATCAATCAGTATCGTAACAGTAGGTAGGTATATCAAATGGAAGTCATCGCTTCCTGTTCCTGGTGGTGGTACCTGACGGTTACTCAGCAGCCGCTTCTTAAGCGGAACAATTAGCCCTCTCTTGAATGAAATGAAACCTGATGGGAAAGTTAGTTGACTGGGATTTATTTTGTTTTCGAAACGGAAACACGTTTACATATTCATTACACATTATTTTACCTTAGTTTGCTGGAAGTGAAAATATGGTCGTTTCAGAAATAGTTAGTAATACCTAATACCTAATAAAATGGTTTTACATACATCTGTATCAATTGTTGTTTTGGTGAATTCTATAATAATGACAATATCGGACGGAAGAGCCCCAGCTAGCATTTTATTTTATAAAATATAAAAGTTAAAAATCAGCATTACGTGCATATATGCATGCTAATAAATCGTGTTTGAGGCGCAAAACTGGCACATCCGTACTTTTTTGGAGATAATATTCCAAAAATATGCAAAGAATTCCGTTGCTAGTCTTTGAATGCAATTCCCTACTATGAAAATTTCTGCAACACGTCACATTCTCGAATATATCGTCTACCTCGTTTTCATACAAGACTTCAGTTTCGAATAAACTTTTACAGTATACCGATGTAATCAGTTGAAGGGCAGCGATGGTTGCTCTTTTTTTATTTCAATTTAAATGATAAAATCTATCCCGTAAGTATAATATGTTATTTTAATTATTTGTTTCGTTTTAGCTCCAGCACCTCCTATTGTACAATTAAGACAAGCTTAAATAATGCACATGGATTCAAACATACATGGAAACTGACGCAATTTTTTTTCATTAGAAGGATTGATGGTGAGATTGTTCTATTTTTTCCATATATGCTCCATTTCATTTTATTTTTAATATTTGATTCATATCGTATATACCGGGTACAAGAACACCTATGAAGATTACGTGAGTTTTTGCGCATCCTCTTAAAGTAGGTGGTCAACTAACGTACCCATTTCTACAATCGTAAGGACATGGCCAGGTGTATGGTGTACTTACGGGTATATCATATCAGCCACCCATGATGTGTACGGTTGTCTATGCTATGCTATTTAAATGATAAATTCTATCCTAAGGAAGAAATAGTTGTACACCTTCACAAAATTGTTTGCTTTCAGAACATCTAGGGTAAGTTTTCGCCACCCTAGTGGATCACAGGTGTTTTATTGCTAGTTGACGTACGATAATTTCCATAACCTATTTATTGATTTAAACAAAATTATATACTTAACCAATAAAATACGATTCCAAAACCTTGATAATTGAACAACTTAAGTTATCATTATTTTCAGTTTGTGTTCTCAGATCGGAATGATTTTTTTTGCTGTACATGGATGAAAACCAATAATTGTTGGAAAAACAATATATTATGTGGTTGCAGTAGAAAACTATCGAAGCGCGCACGTTAATGCAAACAAGCGGACGAGCGCGCGTGCTTCAACGACACGTTACACTTAATAGCATCTATGGCGGCCTCGTTATGAAGCTGCCCGTGGGTTCGAGCATCGATCGAGCATTGAACTATTGAAACTATTAACATTAACTATTAAAAAATAATCGAGAGGCATGTGGAAGTTTTCGAGGGCAAGAATATTTTCTATGGTAAATAAGGACCCCTCCCCACTTTAAGAGGGGGGGCTCCTATGCAAACGAAATACAAATTTCCTCATAACTCGAGAACTAATCAAGCAAATGGAACAAAATTTGGCACGTGGGTGTTTTTGGAGACAAATTTTTTTTCTATGATGAATTGGGACCCCTCCCCACTTTAAGAGGGGGGGCTCCCATACAAACGAAATACGAATTTCCTCATAACTCGAGAACTAATCAAGCAAATGGAACCAAATTTGACACGTGGGTGTTTTTGGAGACAAAATTTTTTTCTATGATGAATTGGGACCCCTACCCACTTTAGGAGGGGGGGGGGGGGCTCCTATACAAATGAAATTCAAATTTCCTCATAACTCGAGAACTAATCAAGCAAATAGAACCAAATTTGGCATGTGGAGGTTTCTGGAGGCAAAAATATTTTCTATGGTGAATTAGGACCCCTCCCAACTTTAAGAGGGGGTGCTTCTACTCAAATGAAATACAAATTTCCTCATAATTCGAGAACTAATCTAGCAAATGGAACCATATTTGGCATGTGGGTGTTTTTGGAGGTAACCATTTTTTCTATGATGAATTGGGACCCCTTACCTTTTTAAGAGGGGGGCTCTCATACAAACGAAATACAAATTTCCTCATAACTCTAGAACTAATCAAGCAAATGGAACCAAATTTATCATGTGGATATTTTTGTAGGCAAGAATATTTTCTATGGTATATTTTCTATGGATTTCCCCACTTTGAGAGGGGGGGGGGGGGGGCTCCTATACAAATGAAAAACAAATTTCCTCATAACTCGAGAACTAATCAAGCAAATGGAACCAAATTTGACATGTAAGTGGTTTTGGACGCAAGATTTTTTTCTATGGTGAATTGAGACCCCTCTCTTCTTTAGAAAGCGAGTTATGGCCCATCTCCCCTTTAAGAGGGTGGGCTTCCATACAAATGAAATGCAAATTTCCTCTTATCTCGAGAACTAATCAATCAAATGGAACCAAATTTGACATGTGGGAGTTTTAGATGGCAGAAATTTTTTCTATGGTGAATTACGACCCCTTCCCCTTTTAAGAAGGGAGCTCCCATACAAATGAAATTCAAATTTCCTTATGACTTGAGAACTAATCAAGCAAATGGAACCAAATTTGGCATGTGGGAGATTTTGGAGTCTTGAATTTATTTTACGATAGTTAGAGACCTCTTACCCCTGTGGTAGGGGGATATGGACTCTCATACAAATAAAACAGAAATTTTTGCGAAACTCAAAAACTAATCGAACTCGAGAAATTCGAGACTTCCATAAAACATTAGTCAATACAAGACCACAAAAACTATCTATAGTAACACTAGATCATTCAGGACGAGACGGTCGCGAGTGTTGCCGGTGATCCGCCGTCGGAAGCGCCGCCCACTGGGGGGCTTGCAAAACTCGAGATTGTGACAAAGATCATCCGAGATTCATGATTTATGTACAACACAGGTTAATTTGTGGCAATACGAAGTTTGTCGGGTCAGCTAGTTTTGTATATAAAAATGGATTTCTGTCTGTCTGTCTGTCTGTCGGGATGTTCCTTATAGAATCAAAAACTACTGAACCAATCGACGTGAAAATTTGCATGTAGAGGTTTTTGGGGCCAGGAAAGGTTTTAGTGATGGTTAGAGACCCCTCCCTCCACTAAGAGGGGGGGGCTCCTATACATATGAAACACAAATTTCTGCATAACTCGAGAACTCATCAAGCAAATAGAACAAAATTTGGCATGTGGGTGTTTTTGGTGACAAGAAATTATTCTATGGTAAATTGGGACCCCTCCCCTATTTAGAAGGCGAATTATGATTCATCTCCCCTTTCAGAGGGGGGGCTTCCATACAAATGAAAAACAAATTTCCTCATAACTCGAGAACTAATCAAGCAAATGGAACAAAATTTGGCATGCGAAAGTTTTCGAGGGCAAGAATATTTTCTATGGTGAATTAGGACCCCTCCCCACTTCAAGAGGGGGGGCTCCTATACAAATGAAATACGAATTTCCTCATAACTCGAGAACTAATCAAGCAAATGCAACCAAATTTGGCATGTGGGTGTTTTTGGAGGCAACCATTTTTTCTATGATGAATTAGGACCCCTTACCTTTTTAGGAGGGGGGGCTCCCATACAAATGAAATACAAATTTCCTCATAACTCGAGAACTAATCAAGCAAATAGAACCAAATTTGGCATCAGGAGGTTTTTGGAGGCAAGAATATTTTCTATGGTGAATTAGGACCCCTCCCCACTTTAGGAGGGGGAGTTCCTATACAAATGATAAACAAATTTCCTCATAACTCGAGAACTAATCAAGCAAATGGAACCAAATTTGACATGTAAGTGGTTTTGGAGGTAAGATTTTTTTCTATGGTAAATTGAGACCTCTCTCCTCTTTAGAAAGCGAGGAAGCCCATCTCCCCTTTAAGAGGGTGGGCTTCCATGCAAATGAAATGCAAATTTCCTCTTATCTCGAGAACTAATCAAGCAAATGGAACCAAATTTGGCATGTGGGAGTTTTAGTTGGCAGAAATTTTTTCTATGGTGAATTACGACCCCTTCTCCTTTTAAGAGGGGGCTCCCATACAAATTAAATACAAATTTCCTTATAATTTGAGTATTAATCAAGCAAATGGAACCAAATTTGGCATGTGGGGCTTTTAGGGGGCAGAAATTTTTTCTATGATGAATTAAGACCGCTCCCCTGTTTAGGAGGAGGGTCTCCCAAACAAATGAAATTCAAATTTACCTATAACTTGAGAACTAATCAAGCAAATGGAACCAAATTTGGCATGTGGGAGATTTTGGAGTCTTGAATTTATTTTATGATAGTTAGAGACCTCTCATCCCTGTGGTAGGGGGATATGGACTCTCATACAAATAAAACAGAATTTTATGCGAAACTCAAAAACTAATCGAACTCGAGAAATTCGAGACTCTTCCATAAAACATTAGTCAATAACAAGACCACAAAAGCTATCTATAGTAACACTAGATCATTCAGGACGAGGCGGCCGCGAGTGTTGCCGGAGACCCGCTGTCGGAAGCGGCGCCCATTGGAGGGAGGCAACTCCCCGCAGGAATCACTACTGTCTAGGTTTATTTGTTTTCCTAGGTCTACCTGGGTTTCCTGGAACGAGCGACAGCGAGTAAGGAGAGGATCGCGAAATGGTACTTCCCACAAAAAAATTTTCCGTGAAATGGTACATTCCGCTTGAGGTTTTTCGCAAAATGATATTCGGCGAAATGTTGTACAATCATGGCGAATATCACTATCCGCTTTCTGGCTATGCAATGAGGGGACAGGGGAGTTGTTTTCTACTTTAGTGTGAGGGAAAATTGCAAATTTGTATATTAAACTACCCATTCCTGGTAACTAATAAGCATTAACATAAGCAGCAAATCTGCGTATCTGGCATTTTACAATGCACGTTGTTGTATATTAGCTTTTTGACTGCATAGGTGTTGTAAATAGGCATCCAAAATTGTATTCAAATTCTTCGTGTCGGTAATTAGCTGTAAATTAACATTGTCAGCACAATAAGAAGGTTATCAGTTGGTTACCTGGGATGCTTTCATAGTTACGTAACTGCCAAAATGAATAATCTAAGGTTGAACTCCTCAGAAACTTGTAAAACTCGAGATCGTGACAAAGATCGTCCGAGATTTATGATTTATGTACAACACAGGTTAATTTGTGGCAATACGAAGTTTGTTGGGTCAGCTAGTAAATTATAAATAAGTGTACAGAATCTAGAAAAATTCTAGAGAAATTCAATTGGAAAGCCGGTTGCATTCGCCGAGATATATTCTCTGGTTCTTCCTAAATATTTAAAAGATATCGGAAATTATTTTAAAAACCCGATTTAATCCACCTAGTGGTGAAAGAAACCTTTGTTATACGGTCTTACTTGCTATTTGAGATAGAAACCGACACGTCTGCGGAGTATAATCCATCTATTGGTTAACGTTGCGTAGTGCGTTGGTTTACATAAAATTTTTGAAAATTGAATACGTTTACAAAATTTGAACAAAATATGACCACTTATAAATTTTGATAGATCCCTTTTTCATGAAATTGCTGAATAAGGATAAGTAAGCTGTTAATAATTTGAGTAAGTGCAAGTAAAAGTAGGTTGTAAGAGCAAATATTGTTCTTTAACATATACATTGCGTAGTAAAGGTCTAGTTTATAGATTTTTGAACTATGCATAATTTCCTGTAATGCCTATTTGATTCACACCAATAAAGTTTTCTAGAATAAATTTCATCAATTTTTATTAACCTTCGGTTACTCACGCTGCTGTATTTTGTATAACACGTGTAGGTTTTTGAACGCCATATTGTTATAAAGTTACAAATCGTTGTGTAACTAACGTATATTCTTCAATAAACTTGTTATGAGCAAAATGTCATAATTATTCAATGCATTAATACTTTAAATTGTTGGGAAAATTGATCAGCATAAACTGACATCACAGAAATTAAGCAATCAGCATATGAGATGTACCGGAATTGGCCTGGAATTTTCTCTCGTTTCTTCATATGGAAAAATGGTGTCTGTTTTTCGACCAATTTTTAAACCTTTGTTATAGTATAACAAAGGTAAAAACTGATTTCTTCGGCTTCTGTACGTTTTTAGGTATGAAAATTTATTTGAATTTATATTTTTTGAACTGGAATAGATGATACATCGCAGTCGACTGATGAAAAGTAACCATTTCCGTGAATTAATTCCTAAAACAATATACCAATATACTGTCTATGGCCATTTTGGAATGACTGAAACTATAGCATCATGTAGGTTGTGAACTTTAAGGTTTTACGGATATCAAAACCATAGAATTTGACACCCATATTGATATGATTTCGAATATATCCCAAAATGAGCACTTCCGCCAGGGTATTCTGCATCTGCTACAAAGCTGCCATAGAAAGCCGTGAACCTGGAAAAACTTTCAGTGTCAATAAATTATAAAATCTTGAAGTTTGACACCCATGCTGATACGATTTCGGTCATGTGCCAAATTAGAGACAGACGCTAATGATACTGATTTCAAGTAAATTGCCAGATCTCTGATATTTCTCAACGGATTTCCATTATTGTTTCTTCATTCAACTGAAAGTTGATTCAAGTTTTTGAAAAATACATAAATATAAATGAATTTCCAGACTAGAACATGCCACAAACGATGCTTCTAGGGGTGGCGAAAACTGGAGCTCGGGAGTGGCGAAAACTGGATCTTGGGGGACGAAAACTGGTGCTTGAACAGGCATCACAAATTTTACATTTACAACTATATTTTCAAATATTTAGTCTTAATTTTTATCCCAAAACGTAGGAAAAATGTTTCTGCTTATTGCATGCTTAAAACTGCTCATCTATATGCAACTATATGGCAGTAAATCTAGGTTTTCCAATTTTATGCCGATAAAAGTGGCGAAAACTGGTGTCGTTACCCTGCTTAGTCCAGGTTTTACCTAGTACTTGACTAGTTGGGACGAAAAGATTCTCTTACCTACTTTTTTCTAGAATCGAAGTCAACGAAATTGCAGGTGTATAGCATTGTCATACCAGACCTGGGAAGTAACAGCATGCTTCCATGTGGTTGGCTAATTCCTTCCATCCGGTGCTAAATTACAAACGATTGAAATCATACATGTCTAATTATTAGCAGTGATTGGATTTGGAGGTTTGCAAAATAACGGTAGTAAAATTAGTATCACTGACAAACTGACATGCTACATAGAAAACATCCTTTAAAAACCCGAATTAATCCACCTAGCGGCGTGACCTAGCCTTTCTACTGCCACAATAATCATTATTTAATTTCTCAGGAACATCTATGATTAACTTTACTATATTTTTAAATATCCGTTCCGTATTCCTCAAAATCCTTATTTGCCAGAAAAATTCACAACGTATTGCGTAGAATAATTATATTTTCTTTCCTTGGGTGCGTAAATACATTAAGCGTCATTTATGTTATTTGATGAACACCTTATTTAGTTTTATAATCGGTTGGCCTTAACTTTCGGGTTTCAGAGCCACATACGAAACTTGTTTCGAACTGACAATATGAAATATGTGTTCATAGCAGATTTTTTGATATTTTTTTTTTGAGTGGTTTTTTTAGTGGTTTTTTGGGGTAGATTTTTTTTGATATTTTGATATTAACACCATGCGTTCGAAAGTTAGCATCTTTGAAAAACAAGAGTTCAGAAAAATTATTATTATACTTCGCTTTTTTCTTAGCTGGCGCTCCTTCAGATAATTATTTTTGCATGAAAATCAAAACTTAAGCTTCTTTTGAATGTACTTTTATGAAAAGATAGTCATTAACTTGATCACATCGTTTTTACAACGTTAGAGGGTTAGGAAAACAAGATGAGGTCGAAAAATAGTGCAAAAACTGCGCCATAAACATGCTTGAGAATGAGAAATATGATCAATATGATTTCCAGTGCTTGTCATTTTTGATTTATTAATAAAATATGATACATGACATAACACATCTGTCCTTTAAAATGTCACTAACGAAAACAAATCTTACAAAATTACTACCGTGCACCGTTTACTTCCTATTCTTCATATAACATTTCTAAGCTCTAGTATCTATGGATTGAAAAGAGCATCTATTAATGCGCAAAATTTGTATGAAATTTGTTTAAATTTATTTGGAAAAATCAACTCACTAGTATTTTGATCCTATACACCACTATATGTACTTATATACTTAAATTAACTGCTTTTCTCCGCTTTTTGCTTTTCTTGTACAATTGTGAGTAACAGCAAATGAAGAAAATGACTATTGAAATCTAAAAAAGAAAAGAAAAAACTTTTCGATTGAATCCCACTATTTAATATTTATTTGCGACAGATACGTAGTTCGCCTACGACGTGCAGGCTTCATCAGTGTCTTATTTCAAAGCGTATACGTATCTGTCGCGAATAAATATTAAATAGTGGAATTTACTGCCCATGGATGCATAGTCGACGTAACGACCAGCACCATGATTGTTGAGAAAAAGCATTTTTATCGTGAAATAAAGCCATATAATCTTTGCTATAAACTTTTTCAAACGAATAATCTGTCTATTTAGTAGAGTTTATTAATCAAAAGAGAACTGATGGGGTTTCATGATTCAATCCTCATTTATTGTGTTTGAAAAATGCGAACGCCAGTTTATGTGAATAAACAGACTGGTTTTTGAACGATTATTCCCATAACTTGGCGTCAAGCTACAAAAACAAATAGGTTACTATGCTGATTGATTATGCAGGAAATTACGTCAACCATTAGCATTACGTGAAACCAATAGCAGAGTAACTCAATTTTCCTAAATTTCTCGAATATTTTCGAACAAACATATGTTGTTTGAGTATTGGGCATGTGAACAACATAGTTAAGAGTGCGTAGGACCGAAAAAGTACATTTTGGTCATTTTGGTTTTTACGTCAACTATGCATCCATGGGCAGTTTAGTAGGTTAAAATTTTTTTTCTTTTATTTCAGAGTTCGTATTCCACTAAGAGGCTTCAAAAACTTCAGACTATTGACATGTTTCTCACTTTTCTTGAATTTCATAGCAAATTGTCATCACATACATACATACATACATACATACATACATACATACATACATACATACATACATACATACATACATACATACATTGCACACATTGAATACAATCAACATTTGATTGATGTTTTGATTTCACACGTTTTAACGGTTTAATATACGGTGCTTAAGTGTTAAAGTTTGAATAACTTTTGAATGAACCGTCCGATTTTCAATAACTCGGTTTCGTTTGATAGATCTCAGCAGTAATTTTCAAATAATAATAAAATGTGTGATGTTTTTCATTGAATTAATTCTTAAATGTTACAAAAATAGGTTTTAAATACTATTTTTTCACATTTCTTCATGTAACTTTCAAACTACAAGTCCAATCGTCATGAAATTTGGAAGTTAAGGGTTTGTAAGGCTCCTCTTTCATATGCAATCAATTTTGTTCAAATCGGTTAAGGGATCTATGAGATAATGAAGTCCCATATTTTTCGTATTTTTATACATAACTTTTGAACTAAAAGTCCGATCAGTATGAAATTCAATAGCGACCAATGGGACACCTAGACCTTTCATTTGACACTAAGAACATTAAAATCGGTCCAGCCATCTCCGAGAAAAGTGAGTGAGATTGAAAGCGTTACATACACACACACACACACACACACACACATACATACACACACACAGAAAATGCTCAGTTTTCGAAACTGAGTCGAATGGTATATAACATTCGGCCCGCAGGACCTTCTTTCCATTTTCGGTTTTCCAAGTGATTTCTATACCTTTATACTATATATTTATATAGTAGAAATGCAAAACCATCGTCCTATACATTGCGCTTGCACAATAGCACCCTCTGTTTTGCATGTTGTGGAGTAACTTACATTTGTGCTGTTTTATACTGTAGGATTTTTACATTTGTACGGTTTTATATTGAAAACTCGAGCAATACTCGAGCGCTGCGTGTTGGCCATGTTGCGAAACATGCTTTTTTGAAAAAATGATCATCGAGCACCTTGGACCTCCCGTTTACCGGTACGTCCCGTACCGATCCAGGTTTTTAAGCTGAAGAGTCGCTTCTAGTGTGAGAGCACGTACTTGCACTCCGTCCCCGAGCATTCCTTCCGCTATGGACTTGTATGCGGAACTCTTCTTGGTGGCGTCCTTCTTTAACTCGAGGATCATATCGTCCGTGCGTGAGCGGCGGATGCTCCGCACGTCCGCGCCCAGATCCTTGAGTAGGGCGTCTCCTCTCATGGCCTTCAGAACCTCCGAGTATTTCGACTCGTCGGTTTTCAGGATAAGAGCGTCGCCCTTCTTTGCTCGCTTCCTTGCCGGTTTAGGTGAAGCTGTTTTTTACTGGAGCCTCCTTCGCCTTTCCTCTTGGCCTTAACCTTGGTCCACGGGCCACCCGTCTTGGAGCTTCCCGCTGGTTCATCGGTTAGCTCTGCCAACCCGCTAGCCTGCTGGTGGCGGTTTCCGTGGCCTCCTGGGTCGCGTTGCGACACTCCGTCAACGGGCAGGCGTCCGTCTGTACTGCCTTCGACGCCTTCACGGTCACCTTCATCGCCTCTGCTGCACGCGCCACGAGGTCATTGTGCGTTTTGGTCACTGCATTCAAGGTTCTCCGAAGCATGAGAAATTGCCGCGACATGACGTGAACTCGATTATTATATCGAGCTTCTGTGACGCTGCTACCGCTTTAGGTACACTTGTTACACTTGTCTACACTAGTTGTATTTTTGATTTTGTTTTCCATAAGAATCCCACGAGTTGAGGGGAAAGAAAAGTCCGCAACATCAGAGCCCCTCGTGATGCGGTAAGGACTGATTACTGTGGATGGCGCTTTGGTACACCACAGGCTCCGTTTGAGGCTGAGTATTTATAGAATCCCCCCCCCCATTCATCCCTCGGCTCGGATCGCATGACACTTTGGATTAGGGGTTTATCCATTCATGTTTTTACTTTTAGCCATGGATAACAGCGATTAAAACCATCCTCCTTTGGGGGCTTTGGACCCTCTGCTCAGGTTTTCAGTATTGGCAGGTTCATCGAACATGCTTCTACCGAGATCCGTCATTTGCAGGCGGAGAGTTTACACTCAGCCTTCGCATGAGTGCCCCCTTCTTGAGCAAGGATTGACAACAAAAGTATATCAAAATTATTACATATTCTGCTGTGGATAGCAACTAGAAAACAAGTTTTGTTACCAACTCAAAATGGCACCTATGATGTATCAGACTTAGCTATCTTTTTATTTTCATCTTTATTAAACCTTCAATATTTAAATTAATCTATTTTTTCATAATTTTTTTTCTAGTAAAATGGTTGGTTCAAATTATATGATGATAGCAAAATGATGATGATATGATAGTAAAATGACAACTAATTCTGATTTCCTATTAATATTGTGTAACAGCAAGATTAGTATTCCGTTTGATATTTTTGATAGCAAAAGTAGTATTCAATTTAATTTCACCTCGTGGAATTTTTGCTATCAATTTTGATATTTAAGTCGACCAACGAGTATTTAAAATCCGTTACATCAAGATATCAAATTTTGTTTTCAATCTGCTCTAAAACTTTGCTCGGGTTCTCTGTCCGCATACGACCCTAGTTTCCACCAGTTGTCCGATTTTCACTAAGGAACATATCCCGGATGGTACCACGAGGAGGTAGAGATAGGAGTTGCTAAATAAGAGGCTGTGGAACTTCGTGGTAGTTTTGGAGCGCATTATTCAACCATTTACCATCCCGATAAATACGTCTAAAAGGTAGTATCTGCTGGCAGGCGGGACTGAGCACGACAGAGCCCGCCTAGGCAGTACCATGGTACTCGACGGAGATGAGTTTGAGGTAGTCAACGTGTTCGTATACCTTGGCTCACTGCTAACAGATGACAACAATACCAGCCGTGAGATTAAAAGGTGTATTATCTGCGGAAGTCGCGCCTGCTGCGGACTTCACAAACTCTTACGATCGAACCATCGGAGTTCCCGTACAAAATGCACATTGTACAAAACGTTAATTAGACAGGTTGTTCTCTGAGGGCATGAAACGCGGACATTGCTAGAAGAGGACTCGCACTTTTCGAATGGCGGGTGCTAAGAACCATCTTTGGTGGCATGCAAGAGAACGGTCTATGGAGGCGAAGAATGAACCCCGAGGTTACGTGTCTGCCATGGATCGAGTGAGATGGAGGAATTATACTTCGCAGGCCTTGTCATACGACGTACGGATAACTAAGTAAGTAAGGCTGTTAACCTAAGGTCCTTTTCTCGCTGATGGGGCTACTATCTTACTGCGGGCGGGGTTCCATTCATGTTTGAATCTTGCATTTAATATGAATGATATAATTTTTATTTTCACTGATTGCTCCAAGTAATATTAATCTTACGTCACAGTAACTTATTTACCTTAAAAAACTGTACGTTCTATTACATATTGTGCACCAGGAAAACGGCAGCCCCAGCACATCCGATAGGCACCATAGGGATAATCCTGCTCGCACGTTACGATTGTCCCAAAATGCTGCGCCGAACAAATTGGCTGCGTAGCTGGCGGGCATTTCGAAAACGGCTTTCGCTTTCATAGCAACAATAAACACACGATATATTTTCATTTCAAGCTTCATTTCCCTGCCCATAGCTTTCGGGTTTTCCTGCTCGTTGCGGTGGCAGCCAGCTTAAAATAACAGCAAGCTTCTACGTCTCGTTGGTTGGAATATTCGCCCATCGTGGATGGTACCTACAGCTACCAACAATACCGGCAAATTGGAACCAAAATTCAACGAACGGGATCCAACAACGATGCTCTCTCCGCCCGAAGCCAGCGTATATTTAATGAATACTTCATATATTTTATATCGTGCTGCCCAACGTTGAAGTACGGCGAATGAAAATAGCTAGAATTCAGCCACCCAGGATGTGGTGTACTGGAATCATCTGATGAAAATTGAATGTTATAAATTCTGAGTAACTTATTTCATCTTTCAAAAAGGACTTCTCAAGATATAGTAAAATGTATGATTACTGTCGCGGTTTTAATTTTTAATTGATTCATTCGTTAAATAGCAGAGATGAGCTGCAAAACGTCATTTATTGTCGCTTCAATAAATAAGCGTTCAGCTTAGAATAGTTGACTTGATTTGTTTCGCGAAAATCGCCCAGCAAATCGTATGAAAAAGGATACCAACTGTTTTGTATGAACCATCCTGCATCTCCGAAAGTTAACCACGTGCAGTATTCTATTTGAACATTTGCGGTTTTTGGTCGTTCGATGCATCAACATGCAGTAAGATATATCAAAACATTTCGTCTCACGGTTGAAAGATTCAGCGAAAGCTCATAAGCGAACCGCTCGTTGCGAACTCATGGCAGTCAGTGTAACCGCAACAGGAAATACGTATTCCGGACCGGGCCGGGTTCTCAGTGATCCTAGCCGTCATGGACCGGCCAGCCGCCGGAGTAGAATGAACATATCTCGATCTTTCGTCCCGTAATATGCGTCAATGCCGGAGCGTCCAGAGCCACAGCCACGGCACACGAGCATGATCCAGCCACAGCACAGCTAGCGGAAATGCATCCATCGGATAGGGTTTTCGGTCGGTGTTTCAGCATCAGTTACGAAATGAGACGGCTGACCGCACTCGTAAAATTATTTTTGTTTTCTGTTTCCAGTTTTTTTTATCTCATGTCATAACGAAATGTGTTTTGCGTTCCAACTGAGTCCTACCACGAGAAGTTGCCGGTTGTAATGGTTCCTCCCGTCTTGTCCAACATTCATAGCTCCCAGCAGAAAAGTTGCTGTCGCCTGCAATTTGGTGTAACCGCAGAGCTTGGTGCGTTGACGTGGGTCAGTCGTTGCGAATCGAGCACTACTGGGGGGATACGCTTCGTTTCATTAAGATATCAGGTTCCGCGGCTCGCAAGCAGCCCAGCCACCTCAGGCAGGATGCGTCCGAATCGGAATCAATTTCATTTGATGTCTATTTCGTAACGTTTCGTGGTCCGGTGTCTCAAGCCGGGTCCAAATGTGGAACCGATCCGTTGTCCGATCCGTTCGCTGCACCCTTGTGGTCATATTTTATCATCGTTTATTGCAGAGCGGAAAACATGTCGTGCAGTTGTTATTGTTGCTGTTGTTGCGTGTTGCACTCGCTAAATTAGCAGAAATAAAGTTGTCGTTTAGTGCCCGGCGTGCGGCGGAACCGGCGGAAGGCCAAGTTACAGAACAGTAAAGACATGCAAATTTTGTGCCAAGCAGCAGGCCATTTTGCCGAAAGGGGTGACCCGAGAGTAGTGGTTAAAGGATAAACGCGGTTCTAAATGTACCAGTTTTAATTTTTATAACTTTCTGCCGAGGTTTTATTGCGCGGGAAACATCTGGAGTAGTAAAATGAAGCGATAAACGAGTCGAACTGGTAAATTGAAGCTCGGATGAGATTGTTTTAGGTTTGCATGTTGTGAATTTCAGTCCGACAACTGAAGTGGCCCGAGCGATCGGAATGATACCAGCGGCGGCCGCGGCTTCGTTGCGACAGTTTATGCATATACAAAATAAACATTAAGTTATGCAGTTTATGAGCCTTTGTGCAGGAAAAATGTTCCAAAAATAAGAAGTGAATAATAAACAAATATCAAATTGGAGGTTCACAAAAAATAAAGCATCGTTTAAGGGATATAAACAGCTGTAATGTGACTGAAAAGGAAAAAAAGGTGGAGTTTATAACATTGTATCACACGGCGGTGCCTATAATTGCTTTTTGCACAGAGTACACACTAACAGGTTTGAAAAAAAGTATTCAAATTTTTGCACGTAAAACCTTCTTGTGTAGTCCTCCTGATATAGTTAGCTAAACTCATCAAACAATGTGTATGTACCTTTATCATCGTTACTTTGTGACGGTGTCACATGTTAGCGATTTTTTTGTATGCCAGAAGGGCACTGCTTTCAAGTGTCATTGCGATAGTCATGGAGACTGTCTTTTGTAGCTGGCCCCGAATGCTGTTCACAGTTTATGAATTACTGATACCCGAACCCGTTGAAGGAGCTGAGCTAGGTGTTTGTAAGACTGCTCCCCAATTAGGTACTACATGGTTAATAAAACCAACAACCGTGTTGCGATTGAGTTTCCATACAGAGTATGGAGTTAATAGCTGGCTTCCGAAGAAGCTGTACCAGGAAGGCGCAAGAGCTTCACAAAAGCAGAGCAAATGCGGTGAACTTTCTTGTTCTAAGTTGCAAAAGCGGCAAGTTACTTTGCCAATTCTCTTTACATGGTAAAGAGTGGGAAAATGTCCGGTGAGGAGTCCCGTGATTGTGCGCAGTTCACTACGCGTTAAGGTACTGGACTACTGCTGGTACAGGAGGTGTTGCAGGTTCTGGATAGATAAACTGTTTGGCTTGTCCACAGCCCTGCGCTTGATGCTAACTGGATGCTATTTTTAGCTTTTCCCAGATCAGTAATTCGCCATTGATACTGGTTATGGAGGTGCCCAGAAACGGTTCGGGACCAATGAACTGCTGAGCAGATCCTTGTTTCGCTAGGCTGCCAGCAAGCTCATTCCCTCGATTCCACAGTGTCCTGGCAGGAGAGTTTTCTTAAAGTTGTGCTGCACTACCAAACTAGTTTGGATGCACATTTAGTGGACTTGAGCCAGCAGTGCAGCCTGGCTGCCCGTAAAAATACCGATTAACGTATACTTATACTTTCGTTCTAGACATATTTTGGGGCAGATGTATGTTGCATATACTTCCGCTTGGGTGGGTATTTGTCCAGTGGTAGAGCTTCCATTATTCCGAGACCGTAGACTCGGAAACCTGTGCAAGCCCTAATCCAACATAATAATTATCCTCTTATCCAGCAACTCCTATCCTACCTTCACGTGGTACCAGCCGGAATACGAGTAACCTTAGCGGAGATAGGGTAGGCAAATCCGGTGGAAACTTAGGCAGCATTTTTTTTTTCACGATTAGAGAAATCTGCTATCAAACTCCTGAGAAGACACCTCAAGGAGTGGGATTTGGTATCCCGACCCCCCTACTGGGGCGTGAGGATCCAGATCCACTAAAACCCTACTCGAGTCTTTAGCTTCAATCACCCCTGGCACCACCTTATTGGTATTACTTCAGGGAGGGGCTATTGTGCTCAACGCACCCTCTTAGATAACTACTGGACTATGGTAGTTAGGCTGTTTATTCGCCATTGATCGGCTTTCCAGCGGTTTTGTAACTCAAGTACGATCTGGATAGCAGCCGCATTGACCGCTCCCCAGACGTCCGTGTTCTAGACACATCCTTTGGACTAAGTTATCCGGAATAGTGTCCTGTCCGCTCACTGCCTTCATGTTGCTTCTCACGCCTGCGAAACGAGGGCATATAAAGAAAGCAGGTTCTGCAGTTTCCTCAACGTCCACGCATTCGGGACACGCGGGGGACTCCGCATGCCCAAACATGTGCAGATACTGTCTGAAACAACCATTTCCTGACAGAATTTGTGTCAGGTGGAAGTTGACTTCGCCGTGGCGCCTGTTGGCCCACCCGGATAGTTCCGGAATAAGTCGATGTGTCCACCGACCCTTTGTGGAATTAGACTATGCCCGCTGCCATGTGGTCATCGAGGCCGATCTTGTGGTACTCCGTATGCCTCTAGTTCCACGTTGGTAGAAGCACTCTACGTCCTCGCTGATGATGATACCAATAGGCAGCGTTGCCAACCGATTTATACGAAAATCTGAAAAACGAGAATAAAAATGTCTGGCAAAAATCTGGCTGCCATTTGGCCTAATGGAAGGCAATGTTTAAAAAGCGTTTTTTTTTTGTCTGATTAGGCATCAAAAAGTCTGGAAAATCCTGACAAATCTGGAAGGTTGGCAACGTTGCCAATAGGCATCATACCCGCTAAGACGCAGAGTGCGTTATGTGAAACTGTACGATACGCACTCGCCACTCTTAAGCGCATGAGACGATAAGTACTTTCCAGCTTGGCTAGATAACTTTTGGTACCTAACACCGATGACCGCACCGGCCCGCCATACCTGAGTATGGACTAGACAACGTTGGCTGATAGCCTTCGCTTGCTGCCATATACCGCAGAACTATTAGACATCATACGAGACAATGCCGAAATAGCTGTGGAAGCCTTCTTGCAGGCATAGTCGACGTGGCTCCCGAACTTGAGCTTGTCATCGACCATGACTCCCAGGAGTTTTAAGGACCGCGTTGACGAAATAGTGCAGTCCCCGACGTTGATATTTGCTTGCTGCACCGACTTGCGGTTGTTCACCATGATAACCTCCGTTTTATGATGCGCTTGGTCCAGTTTTCGGGATCGCATCCAATCTTCAACAATGCTTATAGAGTGGGCAGCCGTCAACTCGATCTCTCTGATAGATTCACCGTAGACTTCCAAGGTGACGTCATCCGCAAAGCCGACAATCACCACCCCTACCGGGATCTTTAGCTTCAACACCTTGTCATACATGACGTTCCACAACACCGGGCCCAGTATGGAACCTTTCGGAACCTCTGCGGTGATTGGAACGTACTTTTGACTCCTCCTCCTAATTTTCCAGAATCCCGTACAGCGACACCGGCACTTGGACGTTCCGAAGCGAGTTAGCTATGGAGTCCCCACTAGCGCTATTAAACACATTTCTCACGTCGAGCGTGACAACTGCGCAATAGCGAATACCTGTCCTCTTGCGCTGGATCGCTACCTCGGATGTCTTAATGACAGACAAAACGGCACCCACCGTAGATTTGCCTTTACGGAAGCCGAATTGGTTCCTTGACAGACCGTTTGTACCCTCAGTGTACTGTACGAGTCTGTTAAGCATAGCCCTTTCCAGCACCTTACCGGTAGTATCGAGCAGACAGATCGGCCTATATGACGAGGGGACACCCGGAGGTTTTACCGGCTTCAGCAATAGGACCAGGCTCTGTCACTTCCATCTGTCCGGGAAGTGCCCAGCTTCTAGGCATCTACTCATTACTGCTCCAAATAATTCGGGAGCTTCCAGAATAGCTGCTTTAATGACCATATTTGGGATTCCGTCTGGCCCCGGTGTTGGCCACGCTGGCCTTTCCGCACCTTCCATCAACCCATTGGCCACATTGGTCTTTCTGCACCTTTCAACAAGCAGGAACGTTGACAGCAGCCGTCAACCGGTGAGTCAGCAGAACTCGACTGACAGAATAACTTATTGATTAAAATCTAAAGTGGTTAGAGCTAAAACACTACCTGAAGCTATTCTTAAAATTAATTTGTTATTTGCTACTTTATTACTAAATTCGCTGAACTAAATTTGTGCCTAAATACTATCCTCTCTAAGTGATTCTAATCGGTAAGCCTTAAATTACTTAAATATAGGACTAAATTAATAGTGGATCTTAAAATAGGTAACCTACCGTGAGTTGCTGTAGCTTTTGTGTTAAAGCAGTACCCGTAAAAGACCGTTACGACTGGTGAGAGTGATAAAACTAATTATATATTAAATACATTAAATATAACTATCCACTATATTTCTAAAATGCTACTTAGGACTAAACTTAGGAACTAACAGAAATCGCTAATTTGGTAGCGCACTTAGGAGTGATAAACGATCATCAAAGCGAACTAAACGTAAGTGAAATATCTAACCTATCAGTTGAATCCGCTATCTAAGATCTTTATTATATCCTGCAAATTATTATATAACTAAAATATGTACCCATATCATTCGTAGGAAAATTATATCCTCCCATTATAAATCATCAATCGGTGTGCGTTTTCATTCGTATTCGGCGGAGGGTTATAATTTTGAAAACCGCAGTTGAATCAAATTCAACAAAATATAATTTTCGTTTACTACGGTGACTATTGGTTCGGTTAATAATGTCCGGTCGCGGTCCGAAGTCAAACGGCAAAGCTAGTAAGAGTGGTCGGTCGGAAGCCAATGATAAGTTGGTGGATAACGGTGTCAATTCTGGTGATAAAAGTGGTGCTGTGGCTATGCGGGATGAACCGGAAGAAATTATCGAAGGGCAATCATGCAAGAGCTGCAGAAATACAGATACGGAGAATATGGTGCAATGCGATACGTGTTACGGATGGCATCACTACGACTGCGTTGGAGTTACCGATGAAGTTGCGAACGAGAGCTGGAGTTGTACCAACTGCAAAACAGCAAAATGGATCCAGCAAACAAAGTCAACATCAATCGATAACTCAACGGCGCATGTTGTCGGCAGGAATCAGCACGTACGCAATCGTGCTTCCTCGGTAAAGGAGGGCACCGCAACTCAACACCTTTCAACAAAAGAGAGAATCGAATCTGCTCATTCAGACCCGGTAGCAGTATCCGATTCAAAGCGGCAGACCCGGCGGAGTTTTCAAAAAGAGCAGCTTCTCGTACCGCAAGTAGAGGGAGTACCAGCCATCGAGTTGGAGAAGGCGCAATCAGAGATCTCGTGTACCTCATCTAAAAGGTCAGCGCGGGCCCGTGCTAAGTTGCAGTTGCAAAAACTACAGGAAGAGCAGGACTTTGAAAAGCAGCAAGCGGAGCGTCGACGTGTGGCAGAGCAACAAGAGGCGGAGAAACATAAACAATTTTTGAATAAAAAGTATAGGATCCTGGAAGAACTGGCTAGTACCAAAGGATCGAGTCGCTGTTCCAATGGCAGTTTCTCTAGAAGTCGCGTAGAGGATTGGGTGTCCGCGGGGCATGCCCAAATAAATCCTGCCCAGGAGATGCAGCCTGAACAATCTCAAATACAACGACAGCCAGTGCAACAGCAGAATCGCATACGCTTCCAACCCGGGAAACCTTGTCAACGTAAAGAAATGCGTACCGCACTCCCTCGACTCGGTTGGACGGTATGCGGAGGATGGGGAAGCCCTGCGGCAAAGACGGTTGCTCATTCCGGCACCACGAGCTGTTACACAATGATGCGACGGAACAGCTGAAAGGCACTGCAGCTAAAACCGAACGCGAGCAATCTCCGCAGCCCAGTACTAGCAAGTCCGGCTGCAATACTCATCAAACAACCGCCAGTTCAGTACTGTTCCGCTACCTTCCAGTGGTGTTGTACGGAGACAAACGAGCAGTGCACACATACGCCTTCCTGGACGACGGATCGGCACTTACACTGCTAGACCAGGAGCTTGCCAATGAGCTGCAGCTAGACGGGACCGTTAGCCCTCTGTGTCTTCGGTGGACTGCAGGAACCGAGCGGCATGAAGCCGAATCTCGCATCTGTAATCTCCAAATTGCTGGTGTCACTGATGAAGACAGGAAGTTCCTAATGAATGGCGTCAGAACGGTGAAAGAGCTGTTGCTGCCACAACAAACATTGAACATGGTTGAATTGTCGCAGTTGTATCCTCACCTTCGGGGTCTGCCGATCGATTCGTATAGTAACGCTCGCCCGCGGATTCTCATAGGAATGAAGCACGCCAAGTGGTGTCACTGATGAAGACAGGAAGTTCCTAATGAATGGCGTCAGAACGGTGAAAGAGCTGTTGCTGCCACAGCAAACATTGAACATGGTTGAATTGTCGCAGTTGTATCCTCACCTTCGGGGTCTGCCGATCGATTCGTATAGTAACGCTCGCCCGCGGATTCTCATAGGAATGAAGCACGCCAAGCTCAGTCTTGGCTTGAAGAACCGTGAAGGCGAGAGCGGTCACCCAATTGCCATAAAGACTCGACTCGGTTGGACGGTATGCGGAGGATGGGGCTCTGAAACCAATACGAGTCTACACCACTACACATTCCACATTTGTCCTTGTGATACGAAGACTGATGACGAGCTACACCAAGCCATGAAGGAATACTTCGCACTAGATAGCCTCGGAGTGGCCAAATCTGAGAAGCCGCTTTTGTCCGTGGAAGATGAGCGGGCACTATCAATGCTTCAAGCGTTGACCCGCTATAAACGTGGCCGATATGAGACCGGTTTACTGTGGCGGTACGATGATGCCCGACTACCCGACAGTCATGCAATGGCGTTGCGGCGATTTCAGTGCCTGAAGAAGCGAATGGAGAAGGATCCGGAATTGGCAAGAACACTGCAAGCGAAGATCAGTGACTACGTGGAGAATGGCTACATTCGAAAGCTCACCACTGAAGAGGTCAACCAGAAAATGCGAAGACGCTGGTACTTGCCGATCTTTCCCGTTACCAACCCAAACAAGCCTGGGAAAGTGCGGATTGTGTGGGATGCCGCGGCTATCGCCTACGGAACATCCCTGAACTCAGCGTTGCTGAAAAGACCAGACCTATTACGCTCACTCCTTGCGATTTTACTTCAGTTCCGAGAGCGGCGCATCGGACTGTCCGGTGATATACGTGAAATGTTTCACCAGGTGCTAATCCGACCCGAAGACCAACCGTGCCAGTGTTTCTTCTGGATGAACGAGAACGGAGAGATGGCGGTGTACGTGATGCAAGTGATGACATTCGGGGCATGCTGCTCTCCAAGCACTGCTCAGTTCGTGAAAAACACGAATGCGGAAAGTTTTGCGGACAAGTACCCCGCTGCTTGCGAAGCTATCATCAAATCCCACTATGTCGATGATATGCTAGTTAGCGTGGATACCGAAGAACAAGCCATCGTGTTGGCAAAGGACGTTAGGTACGTCCATGAGCAGGGCGGCTTCGAAATCAGAAACTGGGTAAGCAACTCGAAGAAGGTGCTCACCGCGCTGCAGGAAATCGACACCGAAGAGAAGTGTCTCGACCTGTCTCCAGAGCTGGCCACAGAGAAGGTATTAGGTATGTGGTGGAACACTATCGACGATGTCTTTACATATAAGGTGGGTTGGAACCGCTACGATGCGCCTCTGCTGGAAGGTCAACGACGCCCCACAAAGCGAGAGGTACTGCGTGTCCTAATGACCATCTTCGACCCGCTTGGTTTGGTCTCCCACTTTCTTTCGTTCCTGAAGATTATCCTCCAACAAATCTGGCGATCCGGCGTGCAGTGGGACGAAAAAATCGACGATAACGCGTACGCAAAGTGGCAACTATGGTTGCAAGTTCTACCCCGGCTTGAACATGTTCGCGTTCCTCGGTGCTACAACCCCGGATATCCCCCAGAGAAGGCCGACGATGTACAGCTACACATGATGGTCGACGCCAGCGAGAACGGTATGGCCGCCGCTTGCTATCTACGATTCAGCAATTGCGGAACCATAATTTGTTCCATCGTCGCTGCTAAATCGAGAGTCGCACCACTAAAATTTACGTCGATCCCTAGAATGGAACTAGCTGCTGCAGTCCTTGGGGCCCACTTAGCGCGCACCGTGGAAGAAACACTGTCTTTCCGAATCTACAGAAAAGTATACTGGTCCGATTTCAGAGATGTTCTTTGCTGGATCAATTCTGACCATCGTCGCTACAGTCCATACGTGGGCCATCGAATTAGTGAAATCGTCGAAATATCAGAACCGCGCGAATGGAGGTGGGTGCCGAGCAAGTTGAACTGCGCCGACGATGCAACTAAGTGGAGTAGCTTACCAGACATGTATTCCGATCATCGCTGGTTTACAGGGGCCGAGTTTCTCTGGCGCGCGGAAGAAAATTGGCCACCAATACCAATCATGAGTGGATCAACCGATATCGAACTGCGCCCCTCGTTGCTGGCTGTTCATGCACTGTCAGAACCTGTCATCGATGTCAGCAGTTATTCAAGCTGGCAGAGACTCGTCAAAATTACTGCACTTCTTCATCGCTTCGTTTGCAACTGCCGCCTCAAACACGCCAAGATATTGATTCGCACGGGACCACTTACAGCAAGCGAACTGCTGATCGCCGAGCGCTCGCTTATACGGCTAGGTCAATGGGAAATGTACCCTGACGAGATTGCTGCCCTCCAGAAAACCCGCAATTCGGACTCAAGCACAAACACCGTTTTGAAAACAAGCCCACTCTACCAACTAACACCATGGTTGGACGAATACGGAGTTATGCGCATGCGGACGCGTATTGCTGCATGTCAGTACGCCACTAATGACGCAAAGCAGCCGGTTATTCTACACCAAAAATACCACACCACCACTCTACTAATAGCACACTACCACCTCAAATACCATCACCAAAACCACGAAACCGTTATAAACGAAATGCGGCAGAAGTACCACATCGCTCATCTCCGCGCCCGTTACCAGCAAGTTAGGAAAGCTTGCCAACGGTGCAAGAACCAGCACGTATCGCCTAGTCCACCGTTCATGGCCGATCTACCACCAGCTCGCCTTGCTGCCTTCTCACGACCGTTCACTCATACAGGGATAGACTACTTCGGGCCGATCGAGGTCGTCGTGGGGCGAAGAATCGAAAAGCGTTGGGGAATGTTAGCCACCTGCCTGACGGTGCGAGCAATCCACATCGAGGTTGTGTTTTCGCTAAGCACAAGCTCATGCATAATGGCGATTCGCAATTTCATTAACCGCCGTGGCACCCCGCAAAGGATATACAGTGACCGTGGCGCAAACTTCGTGGGTGCAAATCGAGAGCTGAGGCAGCTCAACGACGCACTCAATCAACAGGAGCTGATGAAAGAGTTTGCTAGGAATGGCATAGAATGGGCGTTCAACCCACCACTATCACCGCACATGGGCGGCAGCTGGGAGCGACTCATCCGCACTGTTAAAAATAACCTGGTGGCAGTCTGCTCCGTGAAAAAACCATCCGACGAGGTCCTTCGTAACCTGCTATCGGAAATAGAAAACACCGTCAACTCACGTCCACTGACACACGTGCCGATAGACGAGGATTCGGGTCCGGCGCTGACGCCGAATGATCTCTTGCTCGGTTCGTCCAACGGGTCGAAACCGCTCAGTATTCTCGACGACAGTGGTGCCATCCTCCGGCAGAATTGGTGCACGTCGCAGGTTCTGGCGAATCAGTTCTGGAAACGCTGGGTATCGGACTACCTGCCAGAGATTACACGCCGCACTAAGTGGTTCCGTCACTCAAAGCCGATCGCTGTGGGCGACATAGTTGTCATCACCGATAAGAACATGCCCCGTAATTGCTGGCCGAAGGGGAAGATCATCAATACTAAGGTCAGCAAGGATGGTCAGGTGCGCTCCGCAACGGTGAGAACAGCCAATGGAGTATACGAGCGTCCGACATCGAAGCTCGCCGTGTTAGACGTCCGGTGCCTTGCTCACCTTTAGGGATTTGGCGATCTCAATGAGTTCCTCGTTCGTAACCGTTGCTTCCTCCCCGACTTCTAAACCGCCGTCGCCCACGTTACTTTGGATGTTCGGAGGCCGACCATCCTACGCTATGGTCTGAGATACTGGAACGTCGGCCGTAGGACGACTCAGCGGCCTGAGGCCAGGGCCTTGGCTCGTGACACGGAAAGAGGATCTCGATGATCCGCTGCGGCATCTCTGGCGATCGCTCTGCGGGCGCCATCACGCCCTTGGTCTTTGTCATTACGACCCTGTAGGCATCACCCCACGGGTTCGCATTGGCACTGGCACTTAACCTTTCAACGCAGGCTCGCTTGCTGACTATTATCCCACTCTTAAGCGCTGCGCGTGCAGCAACTAGTGCTACTCGACATTCTGCTCTGCCCTCGTCCGAACGAGTTCTTTCCATAATTCTTCTTGCACGAAAGCACGCTTCGCGGAGTTCCGCAATTTCTTCTGTCCACCAGTAAACCGGTGACCTACCATACCTAGGTCGGCTTTTCCTAGGCATGGTGGCGTCACATGCTCGCGACAGCACCTCAACCAAATGATCAGCGTTCGGATCGGGCATATCGCGATCACCGCACTCTCTTCGGATCGCTTCCACAAATACTTCGCGATCGAAGTATGATGTCTTCCATCCACGGGTGGTTGGAGTGTCGGCTCTACTCGCCGCTTGCCGCCTCGTTATCTGACCAACACCTTAGCGGACCGCCTGATGGTCACTGTGAGTGTAGCCATTGTCTACCCTCCAGTCTCCTATCAGACCAGGACTGCCGAATGTCACGTCGATGATAGACTCCGCACCGTTCCTACTGAAGGTACTTGTGGTGCCGACGTTGGCCAGGTCTACGTTGAGCTTTGCCAGAGTCTCAAGCAGAATCTGACCCCTATGGTTCGTGCGACGACTTCCCCACTCAACCGCCCAAGCGTTAAAGTCGCCCGCCACAACCACCGTCCTTAGACTAGTCAGCACAACTGATACTCGGTCTACCATCCGCGTAAACTGCTCGATCGACCAATTCGGCGGAGCATAACAGCTGCAGTAGAACACTCCACCCACTTTGGCAACCGCAAATCCCTCGTGTGCAGTTGACACAACCTCTTGAACCGGGAACCTGCTTGTCGTTCATATAGCCGGGACCACTTACAGCAAGCGAACTGCTGATCGCCGAGCGCTCGCTTATACGGCTAGGTCAATGGGAAATGTACCCTGACGAGATTGCTGCCCTCCAGAAAACCCGCAATTCGGACTCAAGACGCAACCTAAGAGCACAACAAATGATAACAGCGTGCCGGCTCCCGATCTCGAAGAGATCCGTCGAGAAATTTGGCAGCTGAAGGATTAACTCCCGGCAGAACTCCACAGAAATGGCCAAGAACCACTAGCAACGTCACTTTATTGGATAATTTCTAGGATTTGGGAGGAGGAGAAACTACCGGAGAAGTGGATGGAAGTTGTAGTCAAATGACTACAAATGTGTACTGTCAAATGAATCAAAATTGAGTCAAAGTAATCGAACCATCCCTGGCCTTGAGGACATCATTTGATCGCAGAGATCGTGATCGACGCATCTCCCAATGAGGCTGTAATTTCTCTGCTTGACAGCATTGCTTGAATCCTGCTCATTGTCGGCTGATCAGTTCCTTTATTAAGGAGAGCCGTATTAATTGAAGCGGAGAACTTGTTGTCGAAAGCGCCTTCAATATCAAGAAAAGCACAAAGTGCCGTCTCTTAGTATTCAATCAGCGTCACTGGGCAGTGAAGTGCGTTTCCGTAGATTTACCGCGTTGGTGAGCATGTTGATTGCCACGCAGAGGGGAGCTAAAGCTGGTAAAGCTGGCATGAAAGAGATTGATGATATCGGACATTACAATCTCGTTCGTTTTTTGCAAGAAAATGGGTAGTACGCCATCCGCACCTGGAGACTTCATTGGTTCAAAGGAGCTGAGTGACCAATTGATTGAAGCCTCCATAAATAGTCGGTGTGCAAGTAGATCCGAGTCGTTTGACACATTGCGTGATGATTCAACTTGCTGCTGCCCGCCGCCGTCGCTTATAGTGGTCACTGTCGAACCAGGGAAATGTGTGTTCATAAGAATTTCTAACGTTGCCCTAGTAGTAACGGGAAGACTACCGTCCTCTGTTTTCAATTGCCATAGGCCATTGTTATGGTCCTTCGTTATCGTTTTTTGGAGTCGCGCCGCCTCCAGGCAGAGTCTGGATGCTCTCGAAAAACTTGACTCTGGACTTTGGCTTTCCGAAGCTCTGCGTTGTATTGGGTGAGAGATGTCCTATGGGCCTTCCGATGGAACGACGAAGGTTACTGAGCGATTCATTCCACCAGGGAACGTCACGGCAGACTGTCCGCGTGATTAACGGATAGTTAGCGGTAAAAACATCCTACTCTGTAGGTCATTGGCTGCAACGTCTAGCTCAGCTGGTGTGCGTATATTATCATAAGAGAAGTTCCGAGAGTTATCCAGATGTTCTTTGAACGGAGACCAGTTGGTTTTCTTCGGGTTTCTGTATTGTTCTCTCCTGAGAGAGTTTGCTTCAATATCAAAAACGATATGCCTATGATGCCAGTTTTTGACCTTCTCAGCTATTAATGTGCTGCACAGAGTGAGGTTTAGGACCTCATCTCTGATAGCATTATCAAAAGTGGGGTCGTATCCTACATTGCATACATTGACATAATATGGTAATAGACTATTTACATCCGTGCTTACCCAAATCGTATGGTGGGCGTTGACATCGCAGCTGATCAGGAACGGCATGCTGATGGCCCTGCAGTAACGCACGAGATGACGGTATATCGTTCTTGTCACCCGGGAAGTATGTGGACGCCCCGATCAGGTCCTGATTCCCCGTAGTTGTTGACGCGTTGAATGAATTCTGTAATGGGAGAAAATTGTATTTCCGTCGTTAGCAGAATTACAGGCCTCGGTTTGAACTGCGTGTTACAGTAGATTACCTACGGTATCCTAGGCTGATAACTTTCGTGCCCTGAATCCAAGGTTCTTGAATAAAGGCAGCTGCTAGCTGCTGGTTTACGAACCTCCGATCAAGGACACTGGAAGCACCCCTGGCATGATGAAGGTTCGCGTGCACGCAGTGAAGACTGCCTGCTATTTTACTGGTTTTTCATCCTTGGCACAGTCGTCAGACTCGGAAATTGGCGGACGGCTGCCATTGGCGTGAACGGCCGGCGTTTTTCGGTCGATTCTGAGTTGTGCGAGTGGTCGGCGGTTGATGCAGAGCTCCCTTTTGGGAAACCTTGCAAACCTTCGCCACCCTCGCTGATGTGCGGACATTGGTTGGTGGTTGACGCAGATTCTCCTTACGGGGAACCTGAGCAATATTGCCGACATGCCTAAAGCAGGTGGTTGCGAAACTTCATCTGGTGGTTGTCGCAAACGTACCTTCGCTGCTCTTGGCCGTCGACAGTTGGTTGCTCCTCGTCCAACCTTACCGAGCCTTACCGAACATATAGTTCAGCATGAAGCCCTGCTTGACAATCAGGTTAGCAGACAGAGAGGAACTATCTCCGAAGCCAGTTCGACGGTATTCCCTGTCACATTGCGATGAAGAGAACGAAGTTTGTGTAAAGAAGCCGTCGTTCTGATTTTGTAGCACACGGAGGGTCCTCTCGGTCTCGTCCTTCATGGTGTATGTTCGTAGCAGCGCTTCAGCTTACGGCTTGAGGGTTGGATCGTAGTCTCCAGCCATCTTGCTGTTTCCACGTCGGCACAAACGGTAGCCATTATTGTTGGGGTTTGTCACCGTAAAATTCTATATATTACTCTTGTTGACTTTTTCGGTGAGAAATAAGAACTAAAATGTTTTCAGCGGACGTTTCGACTTACTATGCTTCAGTCATTTACTACGCGTTGAACATCTATTCTCACTGCCTCGTCCTTTATAACTATGACAGACAGACAGACAGACAGACAGACAGACAGACAGACAGACAGACAGACAGACAGACAGACAGACAGACAGACAGACAGACAGACAGACAGACAGACAGACAGACAGACAGACAGACAGACAGACAGACAGACAGACAGACAGACAGACAGACAGACAGACAGACAGACAGACAGACAGACAGACAGACAGACAGACAGACAGACAGACAGACAGACAGACAGACAGACAGACAGACAGACAGACAGACAGACAGACAGACAGACAGACAGACAGACAGACAGACAGACAGACAGACAGACAGACAGACAGACAGACAGACAGACAGACAGACAGACAGACAGACAGACAGACAGACAGACAGACAGACAGACAGACAGACAGACAGACAGACAGACAGACAGACAGACAGACAGACAGACAGACAGACAGACAGACAGACAGACAGACAGACAGACAGACAGACAGACAGACAGACAGACAGACAGACAGACAGACAGACAGACAGACAGACAGACAGACAGACAGACAGACAGACAGACAGACAGACAGACAGACAGACAGACAGACAGACAGACAGACAGACAGACAGACAGACAGACAGACAGACAGACAGACAGACAGACAGACAGACAGACAGACAGACAGACAGACAGACAGACAGACAGACAGACAGACAGACAGACAGACAGACAGACAGACAGACAGACAGACAGACAGACAGACAGACAGACAGACAGACAGACAGACAGACAGACAGACAGACAGACAGACAGACAGACAGACAGACAGACAGACAGACAGACAGACAGACAGACAGACAGACAGACAGACAGACAGACAGACAGACAGACAGACAGACAGACAGACAGACAGACAGACAGACAGACAGACAGACAGACAGACAGACAGACAGACAGACAGACAGACAGACAGACAGACAGACAGACAGACAGACAGACAGACAGACAGACAGACAGACAGACAGACAGACAGACAGACAGACAGACAGACAGACAGACAGACAGACAGACAGACAGACAGACAGACAGACAGACAGACAGACAGACAGACAGACAGACAGACAGACAGACAGACAGACAGACAGACAGACAGACAGACAGACAGACAGACAGACAGACAGACAGACAGACAGACAGACAGACAGACAGACAGACAGACAGACAGACAGACAGACAGACAGACAGACAGACAGACAGACAGACAGACAGACAGACAGACAGACAGACAGACAGACAGACAGACAGACAGACAGACAGACAGACAGACAGACAGACAGACAGACAGACAGACAGACAGACAGACAGACAGACAGACAGACAGACAGACAGACAGACAGACAGACAGACAGACAGACAGACAGACAGACAGACAGACAGACAGACAGACAGACAGACAGACAGACAGACAGACAGACAGACAGACAGACAGACAGACAGACAGACAGACAGACAGACAGACAGACAGACAGACAGACAGACAGACAGACAGACAGACAGACAGACAGACAGACAGACAGACAGACAGACAGACAGACAGACAGACAGACAGACAGACAGACAGACAGACAGACAGACAGACAGACAGACAGACAGACAGACAGACAGACAGACAGACAGACAGACAGACAGACAGACAGACAGACAGACAGACAGACAGACAGACAGACAGACAGACAGACAGACAGACAGACAGACAGACAGACAGACAGACAGACAGACAGACAGACAGACAGACAGACAGACAGACAGACAGACAGACAGACAGACAGACAGACAGACAGACAGACAGACAGACAGACAGACAGACAGACAGACAGACAGACAGACAGACAGACAGACAGACAGACAGACAGACAGACAGACAGACAGACAGACAGACAGACAGACAGACAGACAGACAGACAGACAGACAGACAGACAGACAGACAGACAGACAGACAGACAGACAGACAGACAGACAGACAGACAGACAGACAGACAGACAGACAGACAGACAGACAGACAGACAGACAGACAGACAGACAGACAGACAGACAGACAGACAGACAGACAGACAGACAGACAGACAGACAGACAGACAGACAGACAGACAGACAGACAGACAGACAGACAGACAGACAGACAGACAGACAGACAGACAGACAGACAGACAGACAGACAGACAGACAGACAGACAGACAGACAGACAGACAGACAGACAGACAGACAGACAGACAGACAGACAGACAGACAGACAGACAGACAGACAGACAGACAGACAGACAGACAGACAGACAGACAGACAGACAGACAGACAGACAGACAGACAGACAGACAGACAGACAGACAGACAGACAGACAGACAGACAGAAATCCATTTTTATATAGAAGATTCTTCGGATCATCTGACAACAAGGTCATGAAATAAAAGAAACTACTAACCAACAAATTAAAATGAACGATTACGATTACGTAAACGACACTTGAACGTTTCACTGCTAATATTAAAATCAAACATGTAGAACACAGAGTTCAAAACTGCACACGTAGCGGTAACAGGTTCATTTTGACCATATAATGTCCGATGAAATGGAATTCTGAGGAAGTCAGTAGAGCGAAGAACTCTCGAGGGCGCGTTCATATTGACCCTTGCCAGGATCCAAGGGGCATCAATTCTGCCACATAGTATCTTTCCAAAAAATACAGCATGCATATCATCCCTTCTCGTTTCCAATGTGTCCATGACCAGCAGCTTACCTGTGTTCGTATGGAGGCAGTACGACTGGATCCGTCCAGGGCAGATCCCGAAGCGCGTATCTGATAAACTTTTTTTGAACAGATTAAATCCGTGCCGTCCAAAGGCCGGTGTAAGGGCTCCAAACAACAGCTGCCGTCTCCAACGATGAGCGTACAAGTGGGTAATACAAGGCTCTCAGGCAGTATGGATCACGAAACTCTTTTGTAATTTTCATTATGAACCCCAGGTTTTGGTTTGCTTCGGAAATGATGCTACTGTAGTGGTTCTGAAATGTAAGCTCGGTATCCAACAGAACACCAAGATCCTTGACGACTGTTACGCGTTCAATATTCTGACCGTTTATGGAATAACTGTATTAGATTGGAGCCTTCTTTCGGCTGTAACTGATCACAGAGCACTTGGAGACACTGATACTGAGCCGGTTGCATACACACCAGCCATAAAACAAATCGATTAGCTTTTGTAAGTCGAAGCAATCAGCGACTGAGTGAACTGCAAGGTAGATTTTGAGGTCATCAGCATACACGATTCGGCATCCTGAAGGCAGTATCTTGCAAACATCGTTGTAATACAGCAAAAATAGCAAGGGTCCGACGTTGCTGCCCTGAGGCACACCTGAGGTACTCCGGAAGCCACAAGACTCAGTGCTCCCCAGTTTCGCAGAAAGACAGCGGTTTTCAAGAAAAGATTTCAACCACCGGACAAAAGCAGCAGAGGCACCGAGATGCTTTATTTTAGCAAGCAGTATGGTGTGGTCAACTCGATCGAACGCAGCTTTGATGTCAGTATACACCGTGTCGACTTGTGCTCCACCTTCCATATGTTGTAGACAAAATGAGCTGGTGAGAACATAAACAAATATAACTTTAAAGTAGCGATATATTTGTGCTATTTTGCTATAATAAATGCTGCTCGCTTGTCGTCATTATATTTAATGAAATCTGAAGTCTATATCAACAAATAATTGTAAAATCTTTGAGTTTGAAAAGCCTTTTTACAGCTGGTCGGTAGGATATATATAGCATTAGAAATGTGAAAGGCAACATCCTTACCTATATGAGCAAAAATATATGGCCCATTTTTACTCGAAGTTTGACAGCTCTATACAAGATGTAAACAAAACAAATGGTTTCAAAATTAACGTGACATTGTGTGATAGGTATCTGGGAAGTCAGCGAGGTTTAATTGGAGGGGATTGAACGAGTTTTAATTTTGCTCATTTTGGCCAGCTTTTTGGGCCAAATACTCCTCTGTGAGACGGTTTATTATGAAGCCGTAAACATACTTAACGTAAACAAACTGATCAGTGCGGAAAAAAATGATTACCCGAGTAAATGTATATAACAGAAAGATAACAAAAAAATATCTCAATTGGATATAAATAACAGAATTTGCTATATTTTTGATCAGACAAAATAATGAGGCAATCAAAATTATTACAAGTTTTGTTATTATATCAAAATTTGTTATAATATTGTTATAGAGCAATTCCAGCTCAACTAATAAAACGGTTTGTCTTGTCTATTTTTGATTTCGAAATTTTGCTAATACATTGAACCACGCACGAATTCATTCTCCATGATACATATTTTTTCGTCAAGAGTAACTTTTAAAAAGGGCATATTTAGAAATAAGATTTTTTTGAAAAATGCTATCTCGAAAACTACTTATTTTATGAAAATGACGTTAAAGGAAAAGTTGTAGTAAATTTTATGTATTTCCAGAAAAAAATACACTGAAAGAAAAAGCTTTGTAAATAGGGTGCTGGATGACTACATCTACTTTCCCGACATGGACGCGAAAAACAAGCAATATAACTAACTTTGAGGTGAATTACATTCAAACTAATATGTACTTTGCATCAATATTTATATATTGTCCCTTAGTAATCGATAAAAGATAATGAAAGAAGACCACTATTTTCACCATTTTTTTTCAAAAATAAAAGTCTTCTTGGTTTTACTATCCGCTTTGAATATGACGAAGAGCATCAGCAGCACATCACCAGATTACTCGGAGTAAAAACATCGATATCTAAGCTCTGATTCAAACTACTTGCATTGTTTTGGTGCCAGTTGAATAGCTCATGCACACGGCATAACGAAACCATGCATAAATTTTTGTAAACAATTGTGTTTGTCCATGGTGGACGAAAGCAAAACTTCGTCATGACGAAGTGCAGTTTCCATATGACGAATTGCCGCTGAACAAAAACATCTGTGTCTGTAAAAAATGTAAATTTTGAAGTATTTTATTTGTCTAAATGGGTGTATATGCAAGAAGTGAGAGATTTATCTCGTGCCAAAAACTTGAGTACTTGTGAATATAATTCTTTTAAAAACTCGACATAAAGTGTGAATCATGATTACGTATGACGAGGTGGAACCGCAACGCTACGCTGCTATTTTGTAAAAATAAAATAAAATTCTTCGCGTAATTTTACGCAAATTCTACGTATAATTTTGAATAAATTATGTCACATAAACTTTTTTCTTATGTCATTCTCAAGTTATTGCAAATGTAAAATCTAAATAATATGTATTAGAGTAACTCTGCGCGAAGTATCCGAGATGTATCGATCTTCACGAATTTGGACCAAATTTGGCAGATTTTTCATTTCAAGTCAGAATGTAAAACATCTAAATTTGGTGCCGGTTGGTCCTTACCACGACTAATGCAAGCAACAACTAGCAACATGTCGCATTCTATATGTTTCATTTCACATGTTGCTAAAAAATTGTCTAATAATCTAAAACAGCATGCAGTAACGCGTCGCTCCTGTCAAGTCACGTTTTGGGAACCTCATGCACTTTATTATCAAAAATTACAGAACGTATTGACAGAAGTCTTTGTTTAAACAACCTAAAGAGTTACTTTCGAACGTCATTGTAGAATTTCATATATGAGAGTCCCAGTTTTTTTAGTCAATGCTACAACTATGGCATGTATTTTATGGAGAATCGCTCGTTTACTCAAACTTTTATTTTGTTGCTAGATGCTTGGAACTGAAATCTAAAATGGAATCTTATCTCTTATATTCTTGGTTTATGTTTTGTTTGCAAAGTTACATAGTGACAAAGTCATAGTTCAAAATCAAGTTCATAGTCATAGTCAAAGTATAACCGTTTCTGTGTTTTTATCGTTTATGTGAGCAGAAAAGTCTATAGACACGAAAGCTGAAATATACGCGTAAGATTCATTGCAAAAAATAATCTTGACAGCCTTATTTTCTTATGTATTTGATGGCACATCGTGCAACATTCTTAAAAAGGTGCAACACGGATTGATGGGGCATAGTACCTTTTGCACCATATTTTTTGCCTCATTTCAAATTTTTTTTCTCGATAACGCGCTAGACGATTCGATTCGAGTTTTTTTGCATTATAAACATTGCACTTTAGACAATTATTAACAATTTTTATATGGAAACCTCTTCTTCCCTCCCCTACGGCTCCTTGAAAAACGTCATTCAGTAAAAACATCAATTGCGGTACCATGGATTGGCGCTCGAAGGCTTATCCGAAATGTAAAATTCCAAAACGACATGAAAGTGTATTAAATTATCTCGTGTTTGACCCATCCTTTTTTTAAATTCGAACGCATAACAAAATGACAGACATTCGAACATAAAAGTCAGGTTTTTAGTCGAAAAAATTGACTTTAAACATTTTTAAAATATACATAAATTGTAATATCGAAAAAAGGATAGGTCAAACACTAGACAATTTTGTTAGCTTTGAAACAAAAAACCCGATTTAATCCACCTAGTGGTGAAAGGAACCTTTGTTATACCATCTTATATGTCATTTGACATAGGTATTTTCAGGTAAAATATTATTTTTGATTTATATTTGAATTTGAAATTTTCATAAAACTGACAGTCAAATTATATACGCATCACTTTGAACTAAATTCTTATATAAACTGTTTCTTAGGCCCAGCCGTTCTCAAGTTATTCAGATGTGAAATCTCAAAATTATCTATTGGAGTCAACACATGCAAAGTATCCGATAACCGTGTAATCGACTTTCACGGATTTGAACCAAATTTGGTCAGATTGTTCATTTTAGGTCAGAAAGCAAAAATCTTAAATTTGGTGCCGATTGATACCTCCATTAGTGGTACGGTTAGTGGTAGTACCTCCTTTTTAAAAAAAGACCCGTTTTGTCAAACCTTTTTATTTTTTACTTACAGATAAACCTGGAAATCTCGACCAACAGCCAGTTTTTACTCGACTATTTTCGATTGGAATTGGAATTTTAATGTGAAAATAGTTTCTTTCTAAACCTAATATTTGACGAGCAGTATTCCAAAAGGTCCAATGTGCAAATGAGAGATTCTCTTTACGTTTCTTCTCTTATGCTTATTACGGCGGCTTAAATACATTTCAACCCAATTATTCTAAAGGGTAAGCTTTCCAATAACACCAGTAACCGTTTCATGCAAAATAGACGCATTCAAGTGCATTTATGCCGCCGTAATAACCGTAAGAGACGAGTCGCAAAGAGAATCTCTCATTTGCACATTGGACCTTTTGGAATACTGCTCGTCAAATATTAGGTTTAGAAAGAAACTATTTTCACATTCCAATCGAAAATAGTCGAGTAAAAACTGGCTTTTTTTAGCGTTTTGAGCTGGAAATGATCATAAAGAAATCGACACGTCTTTGGAATTTAATTCAACTGTTTGTTAACGCTGTGCTAGTTATCATCCATATGCATCCTAGCGATAAACAATTTTCAGAGTGTATTTTAACCTACTAAATTACTTTATAGAATATAGGAAAGCAAAGAAAACATCGTGTACAGAATTTTTGAGCAGAACTGATTTTAAAGTGGCTGTTAGCCTCGGGGTACAATGCTAGCCTAACAAGCCAGTCATTGTATGTTCGAATCTCGACTGATCGGTGTCGCTACAGAGATAATAGGATCTTTGCCCTAACCCCGTAATTTTCCTGTACTTTAATAACCGGCTGCGAAGTCTGTCGATAAAGAAGGGTCAAGTTCTGAAGGACGTTTACACCCATGGCTTTGCTTTGCTTGATTTTAAAGTGGTTTCTTCAAACAAATCATTGAATTTCGCAACCACTAAGAGATAGATAGTTACTATATGCAGCAAAGTTGCATATTTTAGTATTCTAGAATTTTTGTGAAGAGGCTATTTTTTTGGACGCATGTAAAAAACAAAAATTTGTGTCCCATATTAGGTGGATTCACGGTCACCCTAAAAGTGTAAGAAAATGTGCTATATTTTATTAATTAACTGCTGCAAAGAAACATCCGTTGAAAAATTACACATTTTTACCTTTGTTATAGAATATAACAAAGGTTTAGGAATTGGTCGAAAAACACGAAGGTGATCCGAGGCCCGGAGGGCCGTGTCACATATACCAATCGATCAGGTTCGACGAATGAGCAATGTCTGTGTGTGTGTGTGTGTGTGTGTGTGTGTGTGTGTGTGTGTGTGTGTGTATGTGTGTATGTGTGCGCGCTTCAATTTTCAATCGCCTATTTCTCGGAGATGGCTGAACCGATTCGTGTGCTATAACTTTTATTTGAAAGGTATTATTACCTAGTATATCACTATTAAATGGTTTCGTGGTCTGACTTTTAGTTTAAAAGTTATAAGCAAAAATGTGAAAATTGCGTGACACGATTTTTTCCGGAACCACACAACCGATTTCATCGATCTTAGTACCAAATAAAAGCTCTTACTATTGCTAAACTTCACGCCAGTTTTTATTGAAAACAAACGAGTGGTTTAAAAGTTATGCTTAAAAAACCAGTTTTGACAAGGTTCAAATGATCGCCTGTTTCTCAGAGATGGCCGAGCCGATTTACGTGCTATTAGTTTCATTTGGCAGGTAATATAGCCGGATAGATTACTATTGAATGGTTTTTTGATTGGATCTTTAATTTGAAAGTTATGAGTAATTCAATACACGACACCAAAATTAAAAATAATTTATAATGATTTTAACCAAGAAAAATAACCTAATTTCAATTATTTTAATATCAAACGAGAGGTTTTCACACTACGAATATATATGCAAAATTTCATAACAATTGGTTTTACAGGTCAGAAGATATTAACCCTCGAACACTCGCGCCAACTTTTATAACACAGTTACTCGCGCGCACAATAGCCCAAAACCAAAGAAAACGTGCGCACTAGAGTTTTGACTAGGAAAACTTGGTTTTAAGTTTATCGAACCTTTGGAAGAGTTTCTTAAAATTGAAAGCTCTATCGTCTGGTAGAATTTGAATTTTGATTAATCCCCCTAAAAGTGAAATAAAAAAATTATTTTCCTTCAGTTTCAATATAACACATTGATGTGTTCTGCAAAGTTTTAGAGCATATTATTATAAGAAATTTTGCTGAAGACAGTAACCTTCTATCTCTTCAACGAAGAGATCTTATTTATTGTATATGAGTTTGAAAAATCAGTTTTTCTATTTTAGCTCTTTTTGTAATTGTTGTATGACTTTTTCAGGTATTACAAAGTTGTATAAATAATAAAAATACACAACTTTGCTGAATGTAGTATACCTCTATGTTTGCTTGTTTACGAACTGTAGAACTTTGATTATAAAAAATACCCTGATTTTGACCCCGAATTACTCGACTACCAACAGATGGATACATTTTAAACATTTTACATTTGCTGGTAGTTTTGCTGCACACAGACACCATTTTTCCATATGAAGAAACGAAAGAAAATTCCAGGTGGGGCCAATTGCGGTACCCCTCACATGCTACTTGCTTCGTTTCTGTGATGTCGGTTTATGCTAATCTATTTCCCTAACAATTTAAAGTAATAATGCATTGAATAATTCTGACATTTTGCTCATAACAAGTTTATTGAAGAATATACGTTAGTATATACGTAACATACGATTTGTAACTATATAACAATATGGCATTCAAAAACCTACATATGGTGTACAAAATACAACAACGTGAGTAACCGAAGGTTCATAACAATTGATGAAATTTATTCAAGAAAACTTTATTGTTGTGAATCAAATAGAATGGCGTTACAGGAAATTATGCATGGTTCAAAAATCTATTAACTAGACCTTTACTACGCAATGTATACGTTAAAGAATAATATTTCATCTTACAACTTACTTTTACTTGCACTTACCCTCATTAGTAACAACTTACTCAGCAATTTCATGAGAAAAGAAACTATCAAAATTTATAAGTGCTTCTGTGCTTCTATCTGGTTCAAATTTTGTAAACTTATTCAATTTCCAAAAATTTCATGTAAACCAAACGTGTCGATTTCTATCTCAAATTGCAAGTAAGACTGTATAACAAAGGTTCCTTTCACCACTGGGTGGATTAAATCAGGTTTACTATATTATTCTGTTTTAAAGGTTTAGTCCAATTAAAGGTTTGGTCATTAAGGTTTTCTTGAATAAATTTTATCAATCATTTTTAAATATCTTTTGACCAGTAGAACCAATCCTTATGAAATTTGGTAAATACATTTGCAGTGTTAAGACCTCTCGTTTAATACTAAAACAATTGAAACTAGATAAATTATCTTGGTTAAAATCGCTATAAAGTATTGTAAATTTTAACGTGTAACTTCAATTGCTCATAACTTTCAAACTAAAAGTCCAATCAGAAAACCATTTAATAGTGATCTATCCGGCTATATTACCTTTCAAATGAGACTAATAGCGCATAAATCGGCTTGGCCATCTCTGAGAAACAGGCGATAATTATTACCTTGTCAAAACACGTTTTTAAGCATTCCTTTTAAACTACTTGTTTGTTTTCAATAAAACTTCCTGAAAATTTTTATAATTTAGCAAGAGCTTTCATTTGGTACTAAAATCATTGAAATCGGTTGTGTGGTTCCGGAGAAAACCGTGTCATGTAGTTTTCACATTTTTGCTTATAACTTTTAAACGAAACAACGGACCACGAAGTAATTCAATAGTGATATACTAAGTAATAATACCTTTCAAATGAGACTAATAACGCATAAATCGGTTCAGCCATATCCGAGAAACAGGCGATAGAAAATGAGCTGCACACACACAGACATTCCTCAGTTCGTCGAGCTCTATCGATTGGTATATGTGATTCGGCCCTCTGGGCCTCGGATCAGTTTCGTGTTTTTCAACCAATTTCTAAACCTTTGTTATATACTATAACAAAGGTAAAAAGAAGCAACAGAATTGCTCGAGCCGTTCTTGAGATATTTATGGTATCGACTTTGAAAACCTGGTTTCGAGAAAAACGGCATTGAAGTTTTTATTCCCTGTGCAATCGTTCCAGACATGCGCAGTACAAATAGCTATAGCTTTGTCAATTTTCTAAATTCCAAACGACTTCAACCACATATGCTCACAATGTTAATCTTTCGAATTAATTAATAAAAAAATTCAATTTTTTGGAATTGAAAAAGTACTATGGCCCCTTAAACGGATTCGATTTCTTCTTCTTGATCACGGCTTCGGACCGAACACCGAACGCTTTGTATCTATTTATAGCCAGCTTGAATCAAAACCTGACAACCCCAAATAAGCTATCGGCCAAATCATATAAGCATTTAATCTTCCTTCATTCAAGAGTAGTTTTGGTATAGGGGATAAGACGCTTGCATTCTATGCGATATGTCATGAGTTCAATCCCGGTTGAAGGAGGAGCAATTTTTGAAAATGTATGAAAGTTTTTTTCTGTGCTACTTGTTAATGTTCTCGAAAATAGTTGTCTATTTTTGACAATTTCGTCGAAATAAAATGTCGATATAGCAGATAAAGGCAAAGAAGTTTTTGTTATATTTTAACAAAATTATAACAAAACCTGTTAGATATATTACATCAAATTTTGATATAATTTTGTTCTAAACATAACAAATTTTGTTATGTTTTGCTACAACTGCATATAAGTTCTGATAGAATTTTTGATATTTTAACTACTAACGAGACCAAAATTATAACAAATCATGTTAGAAAAACCGTCGTAACAGAATATCATGATTTGTTATAATTTTGTTACGTTTGTCTGATCAGGTAGTTATTAGGTCGTATGAATAAAACAGTTTGCTTTGCTTTAAAACAATAACAATTAAAACAATATTTTATATTCTTACAGCCTTTTATTTCGTTTCTATTTGAAAACTACAGAGCATACTTAGAAGAGAATTACATAACGTGCGTGTCTTCAAACATGATAAGTAACAACTGATACAACTCTTAAATTACTTTGCTATTTGCTAATCCATTGATAACAAAAAGTGTTTTATTTTACAAAATTTTGAAATTTTCAAGATTTTCAGTCAGCATAGTAAAAACTACAAGGTATACAGCCCTAAGGGTTGTACGAATGGGTGACGTAGGACTATATGTTTATAAGAATTTGTTTAAAAGACCGAAATATTCAGATTCAATTCTTCATTGAATGCAATGATGGTTTTGAAAATACGTAGACGGGGGCTCATAAGTACAACGCCTGCAGCCATTGAGACATAGATTTCGTTTAAAAATCACTTGTGTGTATCATAAAAGCTGAAATAGTAATGAATGACCAGCCCACAGATTATTGTATTAAATATGATTATGCGTAGCTGACATGTTTCAATAATCTTACTTTTACTCGCTTGTGGGCTTTAAAAGGGCCATTGGTTACAAATAACATCAAAGCCAAAGCACGTTCATCGCGAATATGGCGTGCCATTCGAATGTACTTCTCTTTTGACATGAATGGCAAGAGGCATGAAAGTTAACGGCTTCGATTCACTGTCTTTTGCTCCGAAAAGGTTTTACTAGTTTACTTTCACAACTTACCGCTTGTTACATAGCAGAAAATATGGCACATACGCAAAAATTTCTGTTTTATTTGTATGAGAGTCCTTATCCTCCTACCACACGGGTGAGGGGTCTCAAGCCATCATAAAATAAATCCATACCTCTATAAACCCTTACATGCCAAATTAGTTTCCATTTGCTTGATTAGCACTCGAGTTATGAGGAAATTTGTATTTCATTTGTATGGGAGCCCCCCTCTTAGAAGAGGAAGGGGTCTCAGTACACCATAGAAAAAAATCCTACCCTCTAAAACCCCCA
This sequence comes from Sabethes cyaneus, assembly GCF_943734655.1. Taxonomy (NCBI): domain Eukaryota; kingdom Metazoa; phylum Arthropoda; class Insecta; order Diptera; family Culicidae; genus Sabethes; species Sabethes cyaneus. Next base: position 106,655,924 of record NC_071353.1, on the reverse strand, counting down.
CATGCCAAATTTGGTTCCATTTGCTTGATTAGTTCTAGAGTTATGAAGAAATTTGTATTTCATTTGCATGGAAGCCCCTCCTCTTAGAAGGGGAAGAGGTCTCAGTACACCATAGAAAAAATTCCTGCCTGAACAAACCCACACATTCCAAATTTGGTTCCTTTTGATTGATTAGTTCTAGAATTATGAGGTAAATTGTATTTATTTGTATGGGAGCCCCCCTCCTAAAGAGGGGAGGGGTCCTAATTCACCATAGAAAAAAATCTTGCCTTCTGAAACCCTCACTTGCCAAATTTGGTTCCATTTGCTTGCTTAGTTGTAGATTTATGAAGAAATTTGCATTTCATTCGCATGGGCCCCCCCCCCTCCTCTTAGAAGGGGAAGGGGCCTCAGTACATTATAGAAAAAAAATCCTTCCTTCTAAAACCCCTGCATGCTTAATTTGGTTCCATTTGCTTGATTAGTTCTCGAGTTTTGAGATACTTTGTGTTTCATTTGTATAGGAGCCCTCCCTCTTACGCCGTCCATAAAAATGCTTTTTCGCCCCCTCCATAAAATTGCTGGCTATTTTGTCTTTCCAACGACATATAAATTGTTCAGTTTCGTTCAGCAGTTTAGTAGCTATTAGCATTTGAAGTCTTGCTTTCCAACGTTACACTTCTATTTTCTTTTTCACAAAGTGCTACCCAGTCCCAGATAGTAAACAAAGACGTAGTCCTACGTCAAAAGCAGATGGGTAAATGTCACTGGATGGTTTAACTGTTATTGGACAATATATTGGACAAAATTGCACCAAAGATGTTCCTATCAACAATTCTAATAAACTGAAAAAAAATGTGTGAAAACTAAACTAAAACCGAATATTATGTCCTGCGTTACCATTTCGTACATCCCATATGGTATGTGAATGTGTGCCGATGAGTTTTTAAGCTAAAATGCATTTTAGCTACGGACTGCGTAGGGTATATTTCTAATTACCGTCGTAGTAATTAAAGCCATTCTAATTTTCATCATATGTTGGATGGATTTAATGAATACTCCAAAAGTTCTTGTGCTGATTTGACTAAAACACACTTACCTTCCGATCCGTGAACTTTGAAATCACTGAAAAGCGATTAATAAAGTATTTGATTGATATTACGCAACTGACTTTATATCTTAAATTCGTCGTACCGTTTTAAAATCCGTCCATCAAAATTTTTCATCGTCCAAACTAAAAATCACAACAATGTTTACGAAGCTCACGCGCATGTATTTGTGTAGGACGGCATGACCAATGTTACTCTGCAAAATTTCTGCAGGTCAGGCATGTTTTCCTGGTTGTAGAATAACGACAATGCCTTGCGTAAGTTATTTTCATTTATGAATGACGGAAATTAAAACGATTAGTCGACATTTTCTTCTTCGTCGCACGAAAAAACGTAGGAAATTTGGCTGGTAGGACTTCTTTAATGATAAAAAGCATTTAAATAGATCTCAGCTCACTTTGATTGATCGCGTATGATAGACAACTAACTAAAATATTAGGGAATAATTAGTTTTGCATTGTGTGTCATAAAAATGCTAATATTTTTAATAATTTGTGTTGGATAGGACGGGAATAGGCAATTACGACGATGTAGCAACATACTTATATGGACGATTTAATGTAGGGTATTGTCGTTATCGTCGGGCCACTGTTATGGTCGGACCATCACGATTTTACAGTTTTAGTAACACATGTTATCTATGATACAACCATTGTAAAACTTCTTACTGTGATAGCTGACTTTTTACAATATTGTGAGTTTCAATCGTGTATTCAAAACTTCAATACTGAATTCAGTGACTAAATCTTACAAAAATAGTTTTCCAGGCGCAATGAACTTTTCTTCAAGAAATGATTCATGAAATGCAATTAACGAGATAAATTTTGAAAATGTATGAAGTGTGTTGTGCTGCACACGAAGACTATAGAAAAATCCCCTCCAGTAAGGTGTTCGGGAAGGCTAAGGTGAAATAGTAGAAAAGCTCTATTTGTAAAGGTCGGGCCACTTGAGTAGTCATGGTTGGGCCACCCTAATTTTAAGCGCAGAAGCTCAATAATCGCTAGAGAATGAAAGTCACGTAAAATGTGATGAAATAAAGCAAAATTAATAGGATAAAAACCTAGATTTTTGTTGTTTTTTCATTGTAGTTGTACGCTTCGGAAAAGGCGATTGTAGTAATATTAATTTTACAAGATCGCCAAAATTTCGCAAAAATGCAATTAAAAATAGGGTATTTGTACCTATATGAGTCGTTGCAAATGGAATTCATTCTTTTCATGTCTCTATATAGATTTCAATACGTATGTCTTAGATTTTCTGCAGTGGCCCAACCTGCACAACATGGCCCGATTATGACAACAGTTTTTGTCTTCACGTAAATACCTATAACTTTTTTATTTTTCAAGCAATCAGCTCAAAACTTTTCGGAAATATACCTTATTCTTAGACTTTTGCAACGATGTATTTAGATTTCCAAAATTCGTTTTGAAACGAAAGTTATGGGTGAATTCCAAAACGTGGCCCAACCACAACGACACTCCCCTACGCATTTATTACTCCAAAACTAGATAGCTCCATCTCCAAAGTGCGTTGAAATTAAATCCTAATTGAAGCTATATTGTATCAATACAAATTAACAATATGAGTCTACCGTGTATTATAACAGTTTAGTGTTCCACTTTCTGTCAAGATCTGGACACGTGATTATATCAAAAATATTAATAATTATTAATAATCTCCACCAACCAGAAATGTTTCTACCTTGGTGCAACGAAGGGGCACTCCTAGGTTGGTCACCTCGAGCTTAAAAATAGTTCACGCATTCACTGCGGGAATGCGACTAATTTCCCCGGAAACCGTTCGAAGCAGTCGGTACTTGTGTACATCGTAAAGATCATCAGCCCATCTCGGTGCTAATTTCATCCGCAGCATCCGTCGTCGCTTCGCTGTCAACAGACTCTGAGATATGTCCTGTAAGAACGCGTCACGCATTTTTGACGCTTGCTGTGCAATTGTCTTCTGGCCAGCCACCGGAACTAGGGTAACCGGGTGCGCATTTGGAAAGCCCTACCATGCTTTACGGGACCAAAGGCAGGCTTTCGATTCGCCATCTGGGCACCCTAAGAGCTCTGCACTGCTCTGCTCTCACTTACTAGCGGGTCGTATAATATCACCGCAGGAACGCAGAAAGATGTGTGAAGTTGTCATAACTTTTTATGAGCGACCAATGCTCAAGTGCTATGCTATGTGTCGCAGAGAGAATATCCCAATTCGAAATTGAACACCACGTGCCAAGGAACGCGGCACAGTAAGCGGCGGGTACTTACGGTAGTGTAGCACATCTTCGCCAAAGGAAATCTTCCTCTCCGGGTGGGAGCTTTGCTTCGCTAGCACGTTGTAAAACCACAAACCTTCCGAATCCCACTGTGCATCACGTTACAATTTTAGCATTTATGAGGTGAACATCGAAATGACGAAAACCGCAAGAGGTTGCGGAAATGGCGGTGACGGTAACGGTGGTTATGGTCTCTGGCGATGATTACGATGAAATTCTAGACACAATATGTGCTAATGTGAACGATATGGTTCCTGTCACTGGAAACCCAAGTCTAGCATAAATGGCAAGGCGTGAGGAGCAATAATACCTTCCACCCCCCCGGGTTCACCCAACCATTTACCAATTTCGTAACGGTTACTGAACTTATGGCAGTCTGTCCGACCGCGTGGGGATCCGACCGAAAATTTTAACCGCATCAAAGGGCGCATCTGCAAAAAAAATCAAGCGAATGCTATCACTTAACAATACTACCACGCCACTGTACCTGCTGTTTACAAACCCCAAAATGAAAATTTATTTCCTCCACTCTTTTTCATGTTGCGCTATTCCGCTTGCGGTCGGTTTTTCCACCCTACGCATTACTGGAATGGAATGGAGCACGCGCTCGTTTCGCCCCACCGTGACCTACCAGAGCCATGGACATGGACATGTTGCAGTCCTGCCTGACAAGCATTTTATTTGTCAGTGGGGGTACCGCGGGGTGTGCGCTCGGCGAACGGCGAAGGAAAAAATCATCTCTTCGTTGGCTTTCTGAGCGACGACGATGATGGCGAAAAAAAAGAACACTGCAAAACGATGAGTATAAATGAAAATGATAATTTTTTCGTTGGCCGTTTCAGGATGGTTCTTCGGGTGCTAAGGACTTCTTTCCTTTCAGTTTAGGGTAGTGTGCTGTCTGTTTGACGAATTTGCTCCGCACATCGAACCTAAACTTTGAACATTTTATGAACTGAATTCCCAACCTCGTCACTTACGGCCAAAAAAGATTTTTATTTTTACCTCACAGTGACTACTGAGTAAAGGTCAGTAACCTGCCACTGCAGCCACCACAAACGATTCGCAACCCTAGCTTGGTTCGCTTCGCACAGCTTGGCTATCTCGTTTCAAATTTATGACATTCGTAATGATGTACGAGAGAACAGAAAACGCTCGACACGCCGTCTTTCCGTTGGCTTTTGTTTCGAGTCGGGCATACAATATTGGGTGCGATGTGAAATATAAAAAAAAACTACAGCCGAGGGATTTTAAGAAACAACAGGCGGCAGACCAGAAGAAAAAAGTAATCTGCTGCCAGGAAATGCGATGGAAAACAGCTTCGCAAGACCCAGCCGCAGTCGGAAAAAAGGTGGGTGGCTTGCCTAGGTGGCTAGCTGTTGATGGAAAATTTGAAGAATCCAACTAACCACGCCGGTTCTAGCGTTGACATTCATTCCGGGATGCTTCCTTTTTTCGGACAGATAAATTATAAAATATGTTCTTTTTCTTTGCTTGTCTTGTCGGAGGTTGGTGTCGTGTAAAATGGAGGTACAGGTAGGGAAGGAACGCGGCCCGCACAGTACTAATGCTGGAAGAGTTTAGTTCAAATAGCATCTCTTGCAAATGGAATGCTGAATGCTTTGCTTAAGGAAGACCCTCCGGAGCGGAAGGGGAGCAAAAACACCGAGAGATGACATGTTGCCTGGCAGAGTGTGATTTATTGGAAGGTAAATTAACGTCTATAAATCTTCGGCTGCCTACGCGAGCGGAATTGTACTATTTCTTCCTCTCGTCGTCGTTGTGGTCGCAGCCGTTGCGATTATATGGGCCGTGAAGAGGAAAAGTGTTATCTTTATTTAGTCCGGGAATCCGGCAGGATTTCCACCAGCGCCGAGAGGGCCACGACGAGAAGAAACCGAATGAGCTGATTCTAGTTATTTGCTAAATGAGGGGGAGATCGTAGAGTTCAGCGTGCGGCTAATAGACATGCATTGCTAGATGTTTCGGGGGAATTCACACACACTTTTACCGGTGGCTTGATAGTCGAGAAACGGGTTTCAGAGCTAGTGTTTCAATTTGAAATTTGAAAGCAAATTGTAATTAGAATGATAGTATACTAATTTAGTAGGTAAGCTGTCTGTTGTTTACTTATCGACTATGAGCATTTATTTTTAATTTATATGCTACAATAAACACTATATCTTGACAATACTAATTTCTCATTTTCTATTTAGTCAAGTATTTCTATCGTTCATGTACCTCCTCCATTTCCGCAATTACTGGAATATAACTTAAAAGTGGCTGGTAAACGGCTTGGCAATGCGTACCATCGGCGCCTTGTGCACTGGGCATAAAATAGACCCCACAGTGGTTCACAGCCTCTTACCTCGCAACTCCTACCCCTACCTCCTCGTGGTACCAGCTGGGATACGAGCAACCTCGGTGGAGATCGGGTAACCAACCCCGGTGGAAACCAAGGTCGTATGCTGACAGGGGAGGAGGGCTCCTTCGAGCTACGTTGGCCCTCCGGCGATACTGTGGGGTTGGTTGCGGGCTTTGCAAGCCTGAATCACTAAAAAAACCAAAGCAATGGGCTCCGTAAGTAATAATAATAACTCTAATCGGAACAATCGGCAAAGACCCAGGCGGCGAAAACGGACTAACGATTGGAAATTAGGAACATGGAACTGTCGGCCTCTAAATTTCCTCGGAAGTACCCACGTGCTTTCTAAAGAAGTGTAGATCCGCAAGTTCGACATCGTAGCGCTGCAGGAGGTATGCTGGAAAGGAACGATGGTACGTTCGTATAGAGGTGGTCATACCATCTACCAGAGCTGCGGCAATACACACGAGCTGGGCACAGCTTTTATAGTGATGGGCGAGATGCAGAAGCGGGTGATCGGGTGGTGGCCGATCAACCCCCGAATGTGCAGATTAAGAATCAAGGGCCGATTCTTCAATATAAGCATAACTAGCTGACCCGACAAACTTCGTATTGCCACAAATTAACCTGTGTTGTACATAAATCATGAATCTCGGATGATCTTTGTCACAATCTCGAGTTTTGCAAGCCCCCCAGTGGGCGGCGCTTCCGACGGTGGGTCACCGGCAACACTCGCGACCGTCTCGTCCTGAATGATCTAGTGTTACTATAGATAGTTTTTGTGGTCTTGTATTGACTAATGTTTTATGGAAGAGTCTCGAATTTCTCGAGTTCGATTGAGTTTCGCAAAAATTTCTGTTTTATTTGTATGAGAGTCCATATCCCCCTACCACAGAGGTGAAAGGTCTCTAACTATCGTAAAATAAATTCAAGACTCCAAAATCTCCCACATGCCAAATTTGGTTCCATTTGCTTGATTAGTTCTCAAGTTATAAGGAAATTTGAATTTCATTTGTATGGGAGCTCCCCTCTTAAAAGGGGAAGGGGTCGTAATTCACCATAGAAAAAATTTCTGCCATTTCCAACTCCCACCTGCCAAATTTGGTTCCATTTGATTGATTAGTTCTCGAGTTATGAGGAAATTTGTTTTTCATTTGTATAGGAGCCCCCCCCCCCTCTTAAAGTGGGGAAATCCATATAAAATATACCATAGAAAATATTCTTGCCTACAAAAACACCCACATGCCAAATATGGTTCCATTTGCTTGATTAGTTCTCGAATTATGAGGAAATTTATATTTCATTTGTGTAGAAGCACCCCCTCTTAAAGGTGGGAGGGGTCCTAATTCACCATAGAAAATATTTTTGCCTCCAGAAACCTCCACATGCCAAATTTGGTTCTATTTGCTTGATTAGCTCTCGAGTTATGAGGAAATTTGAATTTCATTTGTATAGGAGCCCCCCCTCCTAAAGTGGGTAGGGGTCCCAATTCATCTTAGATAAAATTTTTGTCTCCAAAAACACCCACGTGCCAAATTTGGTTCCATTTGCTTGATTAGTTCTTGAGTTATGAGGAAATTTGTATTTCGTTTGTATAGGAGCCCCCCCTCTTAAAGTGGGGAGGGGTCCTTATTCACCATAGAAAATATTCTTGCCTTCGAAAACTTTCACATGCCAAATTTTGTTCCATTTGCTTGATTAGTTCTTCAGTTATGAGGAAATTTGTATTTCATGTGTGTAGGATCCCCCCTCCTAAAACGAGGAGGGGTCCCAATTCATCATAGAAAAAATTTTTGTCTCCAAAAACACCCACATGCCAAATTTGGTTCCATTTGCTTAATTACTTCTCGAGTTATGAGGAAAATTGTGTTTCTTTGGTACAGACTAATACCTAGTGGTGGTAAGGATACGTCAAAAACTATCTGTTGTGAACGCCGCCCGCCACGGTATAATCTAGCGCGACTGAAGCAACCGTAGGTCGCCGTAACCTACGCGTTATCTCTCGAAACCGCGCTGCCGGAAGAGGGTGAGCTGGATGAAGCCTCTCTTGAGGACTGTTGGAATGCCGTGAAAACAGCCATTAACAGCGTGGCGGAGAACGTCCTAGGCAGTGTGGCACCGAATCGACGTAACGAATGGTTTGACGAGGAATGCCAGCAGATATTGGCTGAGAAGAACGCAGCGCGGGTACAAATGCTGCGTAGAGCCACCCGTCAGAATGTGGAGCGATACAAACAGAAGCGGAGGCAGCAAACCCGACTCTTCAAGGAGAAGAAGCGCCACCAAGAGGAAAAGGAGTGCGAAGAACTCGAACAGCTGTACCGCTTTCACGACACAAGGAAATTCTATCAGAGACTCAACGGATCTCGCAAAGGCTCCGTGCCGCGGGCCGAAATGTGCAGAGATAAAGATGGAGGCATCTTGACTGACGACCGTGCGGTGATCGAAAGATGGAAGCAGCACTACGATGAACACCTGAATGGCGTGCAGGCGGAAGACCATGATAACGGAGGAAGTGACCACATTGGTGTAGCAAGCGACGAAGATGTGCCACCCCATCGATAAGGCAAGTTAAAGAAGCCATTTGCTCTGCGGGCGCCATTATGCCCTTGGCCCTTGCCATTACGATCCTGTAGGCATCACGCCACGGGTTTGCATTGGCACTGGCACATAATCTTTCAAAGCAGGCTCGCTTGCTAGCTATTATCCCACTCTTAAGCGCTGCGCGTGCAGCAACAAGTGCCACTCGACATTCTGCTCTGCCCTCGTCCGAACGAGCTCTTTGCATAATTCTCCTTGCACGAAAGCAAGCTCCGCGGAGTTCCGCAATTTCTTCTGTCCACCAGTAAACCGGTGACCTACCATACCTAGGTCGGCTTTTGCTAGGCATGGTTGCGTCACACGCTTGCGACAGCACCTCAACCAAATGATCAGCGTTCGGATCGGGCATATCGCGATCACCGCACTCTCTTCGGATCGCTTCCACAAATACTTCAGGATCGAAGTATGTCTTCCACCCACGGGTGGTTGGAGTGTTGGCTCTACCCGCTGCCTGCCGCCTCGTTATCTGACCAACACCATAGCGGACCGCCTGATGGTCACTGTGAGTGTAGCCATTGTCTACCCTCCAGTCTTCTATCAGACCACGACTGCCGAATGTCACGTCGATAATAGACTCTGCACCATTCCTACTGAAGGTACTTGTGGTGCCGACGACACCGTTTAAAAGGTCTGTGAAAGAAAATATGTAAATATATGTATACCGTGACCGCTCCTAATTCTGCGCAGCTCCTAATTCTGCGCATTTTTCTTTATATAAGTATTTTTTAACATTGTGCATAACTATGATCATTGTGTTATTTTTTATAAATGTCTGTTGAATATTACGCCATAATTCACAAACGGGCCATAATATTTGAGAGCGAAATAATTTAACGTGAAACTGAAAGTATTTTATATGGCAGAAAACATCGTCGTAAGCACCAACGCGTTGGTTGCAGCGCTAAGATTTTTATTTGTTATTTATTTATTAAATTCATTCGACTGGAGTGTCTTAATGAATAAGGCTGGAAAAAGCCACCTTGAAAATCATGGATGACAATTTTCAAGCCGGCACAAAAACCCAGCATCTTTTTGATATAAATAATACATACATATTGTCCTTCTAGAAAATTAACAATTTTATGATTGTCCTTCTAGAAAATTAACAATTTTGTGATCGAAATTCTTTGCAATGATCAAATTACCCAGCATAATTAGAAAGAATAATTAGTTTTAGTCATATTTTAGACAAAAAGAGTAGGGGAATGTCGTCGTGGTTGGGCCGCCTTTTTGACATTCGCCCATAACTTCCGTTTCTAAAAGAATTTTTTAAATCTAAAGATATCGTTGGAAAGGTCTAAGAATAAGCTATATTTCTGGAAAATCTTGAACTGATTGCTTAAACAATTATAAAGTTATAGACATTTACGTGAAGACAAAAAATGTTGTCATACTCGAGCCATGTTGCACAGGTTGGGCCACCGCTATTAATCTAAGAAATACGTAATGAAATTCTATGTAGAGACACCAAAAGAATGGATTTCGTGAGCAACGGCCCTTATAAGTATAGTTATCCTATTTTTAATAACATCTTTGCGAAATTTTTGGTGATCTTGTAAAATCAATATTACTACAATCGCGTTTCCCGAAGTGTACTACTGCAATGAAAAATCAACAACAATCTAGGCTTTTATTATACTAATTTTGCTTTATTTCATCACATTTCCCGCGACTGACGTTCTCTAGCGAAAATTGCGCTTGTGTGCTTAAAATTATGGTGGCCCAACCATGACTATACAAGTGTCCCGACCTTTACAATAAGTGCTTTTGTGGTATTTATCCCCTTACCCCCTTACGTCCTAACTGGACGGGATTTTTCAATATCATTCGAATAGAGCACAACACACTTAATAAATTTTCAATATTTATCCCGATAATTGCATTTCATGAATCATTTCTTGAAGAAAAGTTAACTGCATCTGCAAAACTTTTTTTGTATTGATTCAATCAGTGAATTCAGTACGCGTGTTTTGAATACACGATTGAAACTCACAATATTGTGAAAAGTTAGCTGTCACAGTAAGAAGTTTTACATTGCTTGTATATACGTATCACGAGTTACTAAAACTGAAAAAATCGTGGTGGCCCGACCATAACAGTGGCCCGACGATAACGGCATTACCCTAATTGCATGCATTGCTTTCCTTAGAAAAATGCGATGCAATAATGCGCAGATTTAGGCACAGATTTTTTATTCATGTTCCAAATTCTGCGCAGTAATGTATCCAACGAAGAAATCGCGAAAGAATACACAACCTAAACCAAATGGCTAAGGTATAGAGGCATGAAAGTAGAATCTTTAACTTCCATTGATTGGAATCCTGTGCTGTGTCTCGAAGTCCGAACCTACGAGCGCCAATTCATGAAACCATGTCTTCTAATTTTTTAACCCAAATCAGCCCAGAATTACCACGCAAAATCAGGCAAATTTTCAACTTTGAAATGCTACTGCATCAAGGTACAGAGCTTAAATACTTAATGTGATATTTCTCGTCGAACTATAGCTATTTGCCTTCAAAATGGTGTTACCAAATTATGGAAATAGCGATTCGCTTTCATTTTATAGCGAAAAGTATAAAATTTGTCAAGTGATGCCATATGGGTTGATTCGGGTTAATGTTCAACCTCATGGGGCTGTCAGAAAGTGGGGAAATGATTTCTATATGAAAACACAATTTTTAGTATTAGTCTAAAGTGTAATGTTCAGTATGCAGAAAACCCGAATCAATTCGCCCTTCACGTTATCGAAAATAAAATATTTCAAATGAGGCATTCAAAATGATAACAATATTCCTTTGCCACCCGGACAGAACAAGATCTTCGAAGGCCGGATCATGGATTTAATAATGGTAATGGCTAATGCAGGATTTTTGATGTGCTTTCAGTGTATAAAAACATAAACAGCATGGCAGGAGTATTTGTTTTCACTGTTTGGGTGCGCAGAATTAGGAGCAAACATGCGCAGAATTAGGAACAAGGGCAAGAAAGTGCGCAGAATTAGGCACCGTGGATAAGTTTACAAAACGAAAAATCTCAAGATAATGGCATTTGGATCATTTCGAGATTTTCTTGCTTCAGCTTCTACCACTAAATCTTGTAATTCTGACTTTTTGATCTGTTTTCTTTGGTCAGCGCATAGCATTTGTTGACAACCGCTTGTATTTGTTAACCAGGTTTTTAAGCTCAGTTTCGCTGTGAACTGAACTAGAAGAATTTAAATTCAAAATGCCAGTGGTTTTAGATTGTTTTCGCTGATTTTTCTACGATGATGGTGTTGGAGCTAATGGAGACGTTGGTGTCGATTGCCACTAAGGCTGCGTCAGAATGTTGCTTGAATAATGGCAAGGGAGATAGTAGAGGTGATGGGAAATGCTGCAGGTATTCTTCATCTCTGACCTGCTCTTCTAACAGGAAAACATCAAAAATATTTGTGTTTTAAGTTGCCATTTGCTCACAGCGACAAATCCAAAGGACAGTCGTTTGGATGACTGAGGATCCGGACCTTTAGAGAAATCAACGCTCAAAACAACTTCCATCACTTCCTCAACCGAAGCGTTCAATTGCATATCGTAATGCAGTATACTGTTCAATCAATCCCTATGTTTGTCCGAAGATTGAGCTGGAGAGATGTTCGAGTACTTTACTGAAAAAGTTTGCTAAAAGATCTGCAGCGCCTTCAGCAGCACCAGCGTGAACTTCTTTGTAGAATGCGTCGGGAGGCACATCGCCATTACACCGCTCCATTTTTACGAAAGCCCAACACGATGGCGGATCCTGCTTGGCATTCGACTCATTACGTAATGAGTCTTATCTATGTCAGGAAGTAAACGCTGACTATAGCGTATCCTCGTTTTACGTAAAATCTGTTCCGAAGATTCCGGAATTCAGGGGTCCACCAAGGTTGATTGTAAACAACGCTGACTCTGGGTCATCGAATAGGGGTATATTCGTGGATGATCTCGACGAGTTTGCTATAGAACTATAGTGAACAGCATCGTTGTCATCACAATCTGCTAGGAGCGTTGTCCAATCTATTGAACATTAGCGAGCGTGATTCGAAGGTTCGTCGCAGGAGTTAAAGTCGTCATTAAACCAGTCTTTTCCTCTGTCACCAGTATTACAAATAATTGTTTATTTGTTTATTTGCAAAGTTATTTGGCTACTCAAAGTTTTTCTACCCATTGGTTTTCGAGCGGGTACTGTCAATCCCAGAGACAAACTGGCGCAAAATCCATCTACTGCAATTTTTAGTTTTGTTTTCGCAAATCTCATAAAATGCAACAAACCGCATAGTTTAAAATTGTTGGTGCCTGTTCCAGCTTAGCATTGCAAACACGTACTATTATATTTCTTTTTTTATGTCACAAATATCGTCAAATTAAACAGACAACCATTTCCTTTCGTTCATGCCCATTCGAGAAGCTCAAACGTCAAATTGGCACACAAAAATAAGCACAGATTGTCGTTTGTCAGCAATGAAGAATTAAAGGCGGATAACAGTTTCTTTGGTTCCGAACAAAGAAAACTCAAAGATTGCATCTATGTAGAGAAGAAAAAAAGTTGACAGATTCTCTGTGTGGCACTCCTATTGCCGAAAATCCCGAATCCCAAAGCGACACAATGTCTGGGCTGGACTCCGGAGAATTTGTCTCGGATGCACACAGCATCCCAGCACTAGCGTGTAATTGTTGCAACGTATCCTTCAAAGTTTAGGACAAACCAGGATAGAGGAAAAAAACTAGACAAACAAAGCGGTAAAATTGTTCCTCTCTAGCCATTGACAAACGACGATAGTCACGGAAGGCTCAAAGGCCGGCTGCCGGTCTCGGTCGTAGTCACTGTCGTTGGGTCGTTCGTTCGTTCGGTCGTTTCGAGGGATGAATAAAGCCCCATTGTAAATAGTTATTATAATGTGTAATAAAACTATTTTGTTTACATCCTTTTGTGACGCAGACGAAGGCATGGAAGAGGACACACTTTCCTGGTTCAGTCCTCTCCGTCAGGAAATTGGTGTGCAGGGTAATTCGGTATAAAATGCAACTGCAGGTTCGTACCGGCTTTGTTTGCTGCACAGGACACTCGTTTTAGCCGCCTCGCCTGCAATCCTGACTCGTACAATATCCGTTTGATAAATGTTCGGCTCGGAACGTTGAATGGAAAAATGGGACAAAGCCAAAATCCTCGCCATCCTCATTTCACGCACACGGATCCGGGACGGGATTGCATAGCTGGTCAACCGAGAAAACGTGCATAGAAAATATTTTTTTCTCCTGTATAGCTCCATTGTCCATGCCTAGACATCAATAGTACGGTGCAATAGATAGATAGATAAATTTATGATCGCTTTTTATTGCACACTCAGCATCCACCGGGCGGTTGAAATTGCAGGTAATCGAGAGCAGCAGCAGCAGCAACATCCGAGACAATAAAGGAGAGAAATTATGCTCGTCGGTTTTGTTTTCCCCGCAGTTTGCGTCTTGCATGGCAGTCAGAAGTTAGTTGACAGCGAGCCAGAAAGAAACGCCCTCCCGGAGCGAGTGATTGGTGTCATGATCGGTGAAATTTATTATTATTGCCATTATTTGCCGAACCATTGGAACTGCAGGCAGCCAATCGATTAAGTTCGAAAATGTGACAGTTTGGCATAGAAAATGCGTTTTGTTTGGCGTTCGCTTTGGAAAAAATGGTTCACCGGCCTCGTGAGGTCCAGGTAGTCAGTTATCATGGTTTGGAATGGATTTTGTGGCTTCTCGTGGGAAAGTCCTTATCGGTTGCTGTTAGCGTTTCATGATCACGGAATTTGGAATAATGAGCACCTGAAGGCGAATACACAATTAACGCTAGAGTATGGTGGCAACTTTTCTGACAAAATAAAAATTCGAAAACTAATTGAGCAAACATCCTAAGCCATTCATTTGAAACGCTAATTCCGCTGTCCGCGTGTTTATTGCAATGCTCTAACTTGGTCTAACTCGGAGTGAAGAGAATCGAAATGACCTAAACGCCGCACCGCGCCCGAGCCCGTCCAGTGGCATGCGAACCTCACACCAAACGTGGCACAAAATGTCCCAATAAAATGTTAATTATGCGCCTGCCGAAGGTTTACGATAATTGCTCGCCTAAACAACGCCGGTACCATTTCTCCCGAGCGTCCGTTCCGAACGTAATTTGTCAGTCCCGAGCACAGCTCGGCAATGCACGACAGCAGGTTTCGCAATTAGAAAACGGGTCCAAATCTGAAGAAGTCGTGAGGGAATCTTCGTGCGTTCTTTCCTGGGAGAAAGAGTTAGGCACATTCCAGGCGGTCGACTATAAATAGGCCCAGCATTGCACTGTGTTCTTTTTCTTCTTCTGCTGGGATGTCGGCATTAGTTAATGGCATGAGCATGAATGACATTTGATAGGAAGCGCGCGAGTGCTCGGTTCTGGGTGTTACCGGGGCGATGCAATGAGGACGGCGACGACGACGTGCGGCGTTTCGGTTCGGATTTAATGAATAAACTCATCTCGAGCGGCCTTTCGAACAGCAGCTGCTGTGAGCTGCACGTTTCGCTTTGTCATTGCCAGTAAAGCGCAGTAAAACAGCAACAACTGCAATCTGTATCACGTTTCGAGGAACTTCTTTGTCGGGAACGCACTTCACACGCGGTCTCAGGAAAGGTGATATATTAAACATTCCGAAGCCTTTCGGTTGGTTGAAAAATGTAATGCTTTTATTTTTACTGTTGGAATGATCTATATTCGGTACACCAAGCAGTACAATTCCGGATTAGATTGGAATGTCAGCGATTCCCATAGTTTTTGGTTTGAATGTCGGTTCTGCAATAGAGTAAGAACAAAATATTACAAACGAGTTTAAGAAATTGTGGACGTCATTTCAGGGCCGAAGTCAGGAAATGTTTCCACATTGCTCGATTTTGGGCCATCGCCCTCCAGCCGTTCCTATCACCCATTGTTCGAACATTTTCATTGACGCTGTTTTGAGCCGCTCCTAATATGCCGGGCAGAAGCTAAGCATCCTAATATCTTCTAACCTGAGATGGAAGCCCGGATTTCCTTTCGTTATTCATGTCCCAGCTGGTTCTCTGCTTTACAGGTTGTGACACGATTAACCTCAACCTCATAATTTTGAAGTCGACATCGCTGCGCTGCAGAAGCTTTAGTGGACAGGATAGATGGTGTGGAAAGGCGGGTATCATGCCGTTACCTTTTGTCAGAGATGCGCCCTAAATAACGAACTTGTGACTGGCTTTGTAGTGCTGGTCAGGATGCGCCATTGCCTTATCGGAGGAAGGTCGATCAGTCGAATACTCTTCCTCCTTTAGCAACTTAGAGCCAGGGCAGGGTGTCGTGCGTTCTATCAAGAACTTATCTCCATTGTACTACTCCATTGCACTGGGCTACTCACCACCAATTCCTTAAGCATCTCGACATACGCAAGTCGGTTTCAACCTGGTTGACCCATCTAGCACGATGGGCCCCTCTATTCCTGGTGCTAGTGGGGTTCTTGAACAGAACAGATTTCGCTGCACAATCGTCCGGCATCCTTGCGACGTGGCCGGCCCACCGTAGCCTCCCGATTCCAGCTTGGTGAACGCTAGGAATCTCTCCAATCTAGCGTATGCAGCTCGTGGTTCATTTTTCTCCGCCACTCTTCGCTTTCCGATTGTACTCCGATAGTTTACAAAAATAGTCTACAACACTTTTCGTTCAAATACGGCAAGTGAGCGTATGTATTCCGTAAACAAAGTTACAGCGCCTCTATGGTTCAAAGGTACATTAGTACCACCGAACCACATGCCCTGGCGGGTGTTGTGGCTTCGAATCCGGTTGTAATCTCAGGTTATAGCTTGGCTCGACCCATGCACCTTCCAGCGTTGGACAAAAGATAGGAGTCACAACGACCACTTGTTAAGCGTAGCTACTAATACCCCCCTCTCTCTCTCTTTCTCTCTCTGTCTCTCTCTCACCTCTCCGCTCTTTCTTTTTCACTTTAAAAATATCATTACTTTCTTCTACCGTCCCTTCATCAATTGTAAAAGAACTACCGTTTCAAAAAATTAAAGTTACAGCCCCAAGTCCGTAGATGACTACCGATCTTTGCATATCGTTTGAAGGTTTTTCATGACAACAACAACAAATGTAAAGAATCGCCCTCTATCACATCTTCTACCTTTTTTTAACGAGTAGGGAAATCTGCTCAGCAGAAGATACTATCAGATACCTGAAAAGACAACTCAGGGAGTGGGGTTTGGTATCCCAACCCCGGGGACGTGAGGGCCTAGACTGACTAAAACCCTACTCGAGTCTCCAGCCTCAATCCCCCCTGGCACCACCTTTTCGGTATTACTTCAGGGAGGGGCTATTGTGCTTAACGCTCCCTCTAAGATAACTACTGGACTATGGTAGTTAGGCTATTTATTCGCCGTTGATCGGCTCTCCAGCGGTTTTGTAGCTCAAGTATAATCTGGGTAGCAGCCGCATTGACCGCTCCCTAGATGTCCAAGCTAGAACACATCCTTTGGACTCAGTTGTCCGGAGTAGTGTCCTGTCTGTTCACTGCCTGCATGTTGCTTCTCGCGCCCACGAAACGAGGGCATATAAAGAAAACATGTTCTGCAGTTTCTTCAATATCCACGCATTCGTGACACGCGGGGTCTCCGCATGCCCGAACTTGTGCAGATACTGTCTAAAACAACCATGCTCTGACAGAATCTGTGTCAGGTGGAAGTTGACCTCGCCGTGGCGCCTGTCGACCCACCGGGGTACTTCCGGAATAAGTCGGTGTATCCACCGGTCCTTTGTGGAATCAGACCATGCCCGCTGCCAAGTGATCATCGAGGCCGATCTTGTGGTACTCCGTATGCCTCTAGTTCCACGTTGGTTGAAGCACTCTTCGTCCTCACTGATGATGATGCCAATAGGCATCATACCCGCTAAGACGCAGATTGCGTCATATGAAACTGTGCGATACGCACTCGCGACTCTCAAGCACATGAGACGATAGGTACTTTCCAGCTTACCTAGGTAGCTTTTGGTTCCTAACGCCAGTGACCACACCGGTCCGCCATACCTAAGTATGGACTGGACCACGTTGACTAAAAGCCTTCTCTTGCTGCCATATACCGCTGAGCTATTAGACATCATACGAGACAATGCCGAAATAGCTGTGGAAGCCTTCTTGCAGGCATAGTCGACATGGCTCCCGAACTTGAGCTTGTCGTCGACCATGACTCCCAGGAGTTTTAAGGACCGCGTTGACGAAATAGTGCAGTCCCCGACGCTGATATTTGCTTGCTGCACCGACTTGCGGTTGTTCACCACGATAACCTCCGTTGTATGATGTGCTTGCTCCAGTTTCCTGGAGCGCATCCAATCCTCGACAATGCTTATAAAGTGGGCAGCCGTCAACTCAACCTCTCTGATGGATTCACCGTAGACTTCCATGGTGATGTCATCCGCAAAGCCGACTATCACCACCCCTACCGAGAACTTTAGCTTCAACACTTCGTCATACATGACGTTCCACAACACCGGGCCCAGTATGTAACCTTGCGGAACCCCTGCGGTGATTGGAACGCACTTCTGACCCTCCTCTGCGGGTAGCATAGCACACGATTCTGGAAATAATTTTCCAGAATCCTGTACAGCGACTCCGGCACTTGGACGTTCCGAAGCGAGTTGGCTATGGAGTCCCAGCTAGCGCTATTAAACGCATTTCTCACGTCGAGCGTGACAACTGCGCAATGACGGATACCTGTCTTCTTGCGCTGAATTGCCACCTCGGCTGTCTTAGTGACTACGGGCCAGATTCTTACCATACGACAGATCTTGCAGAAATGTCGAGAATACTACGTGCTCACGCATCCCATCGTTATTGATTGCAAAGCAGCATACGATACAGTTGATTGAGACCAGCTATGACACACAATGCAAGAAACCGATTTTCCGGATAAACTGACGCGACTGATCTGAGCTACATTGGAACGAGTGATGCGTTTCGCGCGTCTCGGGGACACATTTGAGTACTTTCAAGACTCGGAGATGGTTGAGTCAAGGTAATGGCTTTCCAGTATGCTGATTATCATCGCTCTTGAGGGGGTGATCCGACGAGTGGGCATCAAACTAACTCCTAAGTTTTGCAGATGACTTTGTTATCATTGCCAGGAACCTTGTGACGGCGGAGGCAACGTACGCCAGAATGAAAGTGGAGTCTAGGAAGATTGCGTTAAAAATAAATGCATTGAAGACCAAAAACATACAAGGAAGAGGCTCAAAGGAAACAAAAGCGCCTCCCACAGACCGTTGATGGCGACGAACTAGTAGTGTTAGATGAGTTCGTGTACTTGGGATTGCTGGTGACCGCTAACAACTATACTAGTAAGGAGATCCAGCGGCGCATTCAAGGGGGAAATGGGGTCTATTTTATCATTTGCAAAACACTGCGATTAAGAAGCATACGCTTCCCTCCGGCACAGGTAACAGGGGGTTCAACTTGCAAGGTGGCTCGACCAAGTCGAAAGTGCAACTTTCTACTCCTCGTTCCGACCTAAGTTAGAGGTTTCAGTTAGTTACGTCAGTGACTTAGACGTCACTCTCTTCCGAGCGGTCACTGCGATGGTTTGTGTCCGGCCAAACACTCTTTCAAAGGGCGGATATTTGCTTCCTGAAATCTTACCTATGAACGAACGAATCAAGCAGCTTAGCTACTCAAGTTGTCTTAGCTACCGATGAGCCTACGAACCGCTCGAACTCGAAATTCTTAGTGAAGGCACACCTTCGAAAACCAAATTCCAACAGAAAAATCAACTAAACAAAATCGGAGTGAACTAAATTTAAAATTCTGAATCTGTTATTGCGTCTCAAACTGAAGCTTTCTCCAATCAAAATCTAGCACTTCAGGGTTATGTACGGTACTTCAGAGCTCTAGGTTAGTGAGAGCGAATTTATACCTGCGTTGTGTCCGCTGAGACGCACTACGATTCGCAGGCATACAGCATAACGGAGTTAACGCTTGAATTAAAGATTCGGGTTTTCGTACGTAGCGTGATCTGGTTTGAGCGCCAAATGTTTCGCAGACCTGCAAAGGTACCGCTGGCCTTCCTGATCTGTGTGGCTATATCAGTCTTGGTACCACCATCGGGCGTTGTCTGGCTACCAAGATATTGAATGGCGTCTACCTGCTTAACTTGGTGTCGCGCTACTGTGAAGTTGGTGGAATTATCCGTGTTCACTACCATAGACTCAGTTTTTGCTACATTGAATGTGAGACCTACTGCCTGGGAGCTCTTGGAGAGGTCAACTAACTTGCTCTGCATATCGTTTCGGCGTTGTGCGAGCTAGGTAATGTCGTCGGCTAGGTCGAGGTCATTTAGCTGCTGCATCGTTAGAGGATTCCAAGGCAATCCTCGATTTGGTCTACTGTCAATTGCTCCAACTAATATCTCATCCATAACGATGAGAAACAGAAGCGGTGATTAAATGCAACCCTGTCTCACGTCAGCAATAACCCTTATGGGATCGGACAAAACGCCGTCGTGCAAAACCTTGCACGAGAACGCCTCGCTCTGAGCCTCGATGAGATGGACTAGCTTTGTTACCGTTCGTCGGTAACTTTATTTTGTGTAGCAATGTAGGGCCCTAATTATGTACAGAGAGCTTAAAATTGGATGTATTGGGTGGTGAATACGGCACGCTTGGGATTTTCGACATGCAGAGGGTGCGGCGGTGAACCATTCCACTAAACTGTTGAATTGAGCCAGGAAGTCGGCTGTGTGGAGAGTACGAGAGTACGTCATCACTGAACCTCCGGGACTGGACTATTTTCCCTGGAGGATCCAATCAGCACAGAGGACAACCAGTTCGTTAAAACGGGCTCGCGGCAGACGTTACAGAGCCGCTAATCTCATCCTCGTCACGCACGCAGCACTGACTCGGGGATTGACCAGCGTCGTGGACTATCCGGTCCATAACGACAGCAGTTTGGGAACTCCTGGGCCGCAGGTACTCCATTTATTCAACACCGTAAACACCGATCTCGTGGAAACGGGATCACGGTGAGCGTTATCAGCAGCTTTAAACATAACCTCACCGAACCTCAGCGAAGCGTCGAGTTACCCGCTTTGCGGCACACTAGACGTAACCAGACCATCGTAAAATCTGGCCATGCCAAATACGACCAATTAACGTGTAGCCAACGGCAAACACCCCCTCCGTTTACGGCGAATCAATTAACCAGAAAAGGTACGTTTTGTGATAGGTCAATCCACACATCCGAAATCTCCTCCGTAACCACAACGCTCTGGGACTCGGAAGCAAAAGATGTCTTCCGTGTCCACTCCGCGACTCCCAGACCAGGAGTCGCAGCTTTGGCAGCTCCCCCTTCTGGGTTGCTGCGTCTTTCCGAGGCAAGAGCTTATAGATTATCTGGAACCCCTCTGCGTCTAAGTGCATTCCAGATGTTTTCGTGGTTGAGACGGTTGAACGCCTTTTCGAAGTCAATGGACACCAGCAGAAGAGACACTGGAATTCGTTGATTTGCTCCAATATGATACGGAGCGTTGTAATATGATCTACACATGATCGGCACACGGTATTCAGCTTGCTGCCGCCGGAGAGTAGCGTCAATCTTCTCCTGAATTCGGTTGAGAATTACCTTACAGAGTACTTTGAGAGTAATACAGAGCAACATGTTGCCACGCCAGTTACCACATTCAGTTAGGTCTCCTTTTTTAAGGACTGACCAATATGCCCTGCATCCAGTTCACCGGAAAAGTTGCGGTTTCTAATAAATTGCTGAAAAGCTAATGCATCATCTCGGCTGAAATACAGTCTTACCCTGGCGCTCTATTGGGTTTCATACTCTTGATTGCTGCTTCAATTTCATTTAGCGATGGTGCCTCCGAGTTGACATGATTAATTCGTCGAACTGGTGGCGTCATACGCTGCTGGTTTAAACGGAGGTTATCGTGGTGAACAAGTCGGTGCAGCAAGCAAATATCAGCGTCAGGGACTTTACTATTTCGTCAACGCGGTCCTTAAAACTCCTAGGACACAAGGTCGACGACAAGCTCAAGTTCGGGAGCCACGTCGACTATGCCTGCAAGAAGGCTTCCACAGCTTTTTCGGCATTGTCTTGTATGATGTCTAATAGCTCTGCGGTATATGGCAGCAAGCGAAGACTATCAGCCAACGTGGTCCAGTCCATATTCAGGTATGGCGGGCCGGTGTGGTCATCGGCGCTAGGTGCCTATTGGCATCATCACCAGCGAGGACGTAGAGTGCTTCCATCAACGTGGAACTAGAGGCATACGGAGTACCACAAGATCGGCCTCGATGACCACATGGTAGTGGGCATGGTCTAATTCCACAAATGGTCGGTGGACACGTCGACTTATCCCGGAACTATCCGGGTGAGTCAACAGGCGCCACGGCGAAGTCAACTTCCACCTGACACAGATTCTGTCAGGGCATCATTGTTTTAGACAGTATCTGTACAAGTTTGTGCATGCGGAGTTCCCCGCGTGTCTCGAATGCGTGGATGTGAAGGAAACTGCAGAACATGCTTTCTTCATATGCCCTCGTTTCGCGGGCGCGAGAAGCAACATGATGGCAGTGAGCGGACAGGACACTACTCCGGATAACTTAGTCCAAAGGATGTGTTCCAGCTCGGACATCTGGGGAGCGGTCAATGCGGCTGCTACCCAGATTGTTCTTGAGCTACAAAACCGCTGGAGAGCCGATCAACGGCGAATAAATAGCCTAACTACCATAGTCCGCCACAATAGCCCCTCCCTTAAGTAATACTGATAAGGTGGTGCCAGGAGTGATGGAGGCTGGAGACTCGAGTAGGGTTTTGGTGGGTCCGGATCGTCATGCCCCATTAGGGGGGTCGGGATACCAAACCCCACTCCCTGAGTTATCTTCTCAGATGTTTGATAGTAGCATATCTTCTAAGGTGCTTAGCAGATTTCCCTACTCGTAAGAAAAATACGCTGTTGGTTTTGTTGGTTTCTGACATTTGAAACTCGGAAGAGTTGTTCAAAATGTTCAGTCCATCGCTTAAGCTGTTCTGTACGGTCAGTCAGTAGCTGAACAGCTCTGTCCTTTAGTGGCATCTTTGTATTCATCCTGGCACCACTAAGGCGGCGAGAAATATCGTACAACAAACGGAACGCGGCGGCGGTTTGCCCTTGTTCGGCTAGGGAGTTAGTCCATGCTCTCTTGTCCCGCCTACAAGTTCGTAATGTCTCAGTACTTGACCTTCAAGAGGTTAAGCAAGAAATTAGATTGCTATTGCTGAAGACCAACAAAGCCGCCGGTAACAACCGCGTATCAGTGAAATTTCATAAACACGGCCGAGAAACGCTGCGGATTATTTCCTAGATGGCTGAGGAGAAGCGTGAAGACGTGAAAGTGATAGGCGAATTCGTGTATTTACGATCGCTGGTGACCGCGGACAACAACACTAGTAATGTGATCCCGCTGCACATTCCGGCGGGAAATCGGGCCTACTTTGCCCTTCGCAAATCGCTACGATCAAGACGCATTCGTCGCCGTATGAAGCTGAAAATGGAATGGAATTGGCCGTGACTTTGCTCTGCTCAAGGAGGACATACGCGCCCTTGCCGTGTTCGAGCGGAAGGTGTTGCAGACGATATTTGGCGGACTACAAAAAAGCGGAGAGTTGCGGAGGCGTATGGACCACGTGATACAGGCACTACTTGAAGAGATTCCCATCGTACATCTGGCGAAAGCCGGTAGGCTACGGTGGGCCGGATACGTCATAAGGATGCCGGACGACAGTGCGGCGAAACCGGTTCACTTCAACAACCCCATCGGCATCAAGGAGCTTAACGTGCCAGCTGACTCGATCAGTGATTTGCGACCTCTAAGAGGCCTGGAAAATTGGCGAGAAGTGACCCAAGATCGAGATGTATGGTCGACTGCTTGAAACAGCGCGAGCCACCTCGTCTCTTTGGTGCCGATGACAACGACAAACCATCAACGGTTGATGCTAACTTATGCTAGGTTTATTAACAGGAAGTTAAAACTTTATCTAACTAACTTTAGCTTTACTAAGTTGGATATTCAATGATAAAAACATAGACATCATAATGCGAAGGTAACTGACATGAGTTTGGGAACGAAAATTCCACGAACGCTCGCGACTGTATTTATAAAAAGTCTTGTTGCGTGCCACATTGTTGCTCCAACCCCTCCGTCGCATCATCGTGGTATCACCAGAATATCCTCCAATAAAACATAAATCATTTTCTGTTAATTACTGGTTGGCTGCGGCGATGTGATATTCCGTACCAAACTAAAGTCACAAAGTACACGACATAAATTTGTCCCACGATGCGACGGTGTGTTCTTCAATTTCTGCGCTCGGCGGCGGCGACATATTTTATTCCGTGATATTATTGCGCAAACTTCGGCAGTTCGGCTGTTCGAGTCGTTAAACTCATTTCGCAGCCAATTTTCCCGTTAATTTGTATGGCGATTTTCCTGTCATTTCACACTTCAGTCCGGGTTCGAGCGAGGCAAGCGTGTTATGAAACAAGCACAACAAACAACACTCACGAACTGATTTGTCACGCGGCTAACAAGTTTAAAAATTGAATGGGTGGTGGAATGTTGACAAAATGTTATTTCAATTTACTCTAATTAATCCAACTATGAAAGATTGCGATTAGTATATCGATATACTTTATACAGCGAACATATAGTTACCAATTTCGGACGAGTTTATCACTTTGAAAATGTTTTTCATAACTAATCATCTGCAGCAGCAACAAAACCAAGTTTTACCGCAGATCCCATCTGGTTTCGGATCGTCAAACGACGACGGTACGAGAATTCAAGCATATTTTCATCGTTCGAAAGGCAAGAGCTGTGTGTGCTTCTGCTTCTGTCATCCCCGCAAAAAAAACTCATTCAAGTGACAGCTCTCGTCTCAACTAGTGATTGGGGCTCCGGCATGGTTCTCCGACGGCCGTCCCCTGGCATTGCTGGCACATTATTCACACATGTGCGAAAAACATCGAACCACGCTACTTTGGACGGTTTTCTACAAAACACTATGCTGTGGGAAAAAAGTTCGACTGTGAAAAAGCAATATGTGTATACACAATATTAGTATTAACTTTTATCCTCCCTCCAAGCTCCCAGCGCTGCGCTGTGCCTCTGTGGTACCACGATGGTACCAGCACTTGCTTGGTTCTCCATTCGATTATGTCACTCCACAGGATCGTGCGGATTTATGAGTTATGCCAAGCAGAAAAGAACAAAACTTTAGACAAGCTACGAAAACAGAAGAGTTAGTTTTAACTGGCCACCCTCCCCCCTTGAACATGTTTTCCTTTTATCTATCTCCTCTACATTTTGTTATCCTGATGTGGATCGTGATGATGATGATGATGGTGATGATGATGGGGACGCTGCTCTGCTCGGTCTTCGCTCCATCGAGGGTAACAGATTTTGTGACATGACATTTGCTGATTTTATTAGTTCGTTGCTCACAGCTGCTCTCCCGGACAGTTCGACCGTCAGCCGAAGCCGTCACTCTAGCGCAACAACAGAAAAACGACAGACACTTGGAAAGTTCTTTTTTATTAGTTTCTTTATTGGAAATTCGATGTAATTATTATTGTTTGTTTATAACTTTCATTGTGTTTCGGGCTTAAATTACAACTGGCTGGAGCTGCATCCGCATTATTTCACTTGTACTATTTTGTTTTTCACCATGGGAAAAGTTTCGAAGTTCAAAACCCTTTGCTTAGAGAATGTATTAAAACGAACAAAATGGTAGCTTTATTTCCTTACAATGAAGCAATTATCAGAAATGTACTATGAAAGTAAAGCCCCTGCTGGTTACATGGTAGTATTGAAAGTGGTAACTTTCAATAGTCAAAGTGGTATTTATTTTTGTTGATTTTCTGTCCACTATCCGTTGTTTATTGCGTCAATTACCGACTATACCGAACGACGCAACATCAATCACATCAATGGAACAGGCGCCACCGGTTGATGGCAAATGTGGCCCAGAGATGTTTCCTATGAGACAATCTCATCAGCGTTGATTTGGATTGAACTCAGACGTTGAGAGTATCAAGTCATTCGCTGAACTAATAAATACAAATAATTTATAACTATAAATGATATTATTAGGAGGTATTACTAGACCTCGTAGACATCGACGTTGATTGCTCTTCGCAGAATGTTCCATTTCATATCTTATTTCAGTATTGGCGCAGCGAATCGAAAGACGATAGGGTGACCAGTGCGCTAGAATTACTTGACCTCTGTGTGGTAACATTCTACCCCGAGTGCGGTCCATGGTTCCAAGGGTCGCACGGTTAACCGTTACGTCGAGCACTGCTAATCTCGATACTGATCGCCTAAGAACTCCTCCCGCAGTTTTGATCACCGATTGGCGAACTTTTTTACCTTCATCCGTTTTTAGCACTACGTTCCCGATTTCTATACGACAATATGCATCGAACCAGTTACGTTTCAGTCTACTATACTTCGACTATTATCAGGCACCTGCAATATTTACTAACATGGTTACACATTTAATTGACACTTAATTTTACATTTGATCCTTGAGCCAACGCTCCCAAATCCACTTTAAGTGTGCTCGGATTTGGTCCTCCGATTCACGAGAATTTCCATTTTAAAGATTAATGTTTGCTAAAGGTTGCTTAGCTCCGCTTGTGCTCCTTATAAGAAAATGGTTTGGGGTCAAAACTTGAGATTCCGCGGCATCAAGCGGTAGGTACGTTAGAGGTCTACTGTTAAGCATGCCCCCGGCCTTCACGATCAAGGTTTGTAAGTCTTCGTTTGTGAGTTTTCCTTCAGTATACCTTTCTGACGTCGCTGCTTTTACTAAGCGGACCAGGCGCTCCCAGGGCCCCCCTTATGCGGAGCAACAGGCAGAATAAAGTTTGATTTCGTTGTTGGAATCACCTTGCGATTATAACTCAGGGTATTGTTGATTTTTCTCGAAGATGGAATAACTCGGTTATGCTTTTATGCATTACGCGTTTCAGTTTAGTATGTATATTTCAGTCATCTTCGGACGCCTATCGGAAGTAGAATGACCGCCCAGTTAGCTTCAGGTACGATGCTCTAGCCTAACAAGACAGTCGTCGTATGTTCGAATCTCGACTGGATGGTACTGCTATAGGGTCAGTAGGATCATTGCACTAGTAAACTCTGTAATGATTCTGTACTCTAATAACCGGATACGAAGTCCGTCGATTAAGAAGGGTCATGCTTCGCTGTAGCCCCTCCCATCGCTAAAGTAGCATGAAAATTGGAAAATTATTCAAACTTTATCTCACCGTTTTAATATTTCAAAACAAGCAAAGTCATGGGTATAAATGTTTTTAAAAACTTGACCCTTCTTTAACGACAGACTTGGCGATGAAAAAAACTGCGAAAGATAATTCATAGTAATAGATTTTCTCGTAGTGTGTAAGATTCGCGTAAGGCAGCTAAATAACCCGCAATCTGCCGAGAACTACGCGCGAATATTGGATGAGGCACTGCCTCTTCCGAGAAGTTGTGTACTTCAAACTTCAAAGACGGTTAGTTCGGAATACACTCGGCCATTGGCACAAAATACAATACAAAATGACACCTCAGTGGTGAAGTTGCAGAAGGAGGCGGGTCGCAAATTAACCTAGGAGTGCCCATGGAAGATAGCAATGTCCCAGCACCTGATCTCCAAGAAGTTAAACGAGAAATAGGATTGACCTTCAAGGCCGCTGGTCAGGACCGCATACCAGCAGAACTTTATAAACTAGTTATATATGTCTAAATCTTTCTAACTCCGCCAGTGACGGACCTTTGCTAATGAACCGCCACGTGTGGCTCCCTAAAAAAGAGTGAACGGGTGATGGGGAAATTGGATCGGGACCCGAGCTGTCTGTCACAAGCCAGGATAAAGGAGGAGTGTTAAGATTTGTCGCTCGGCGTGCGGCTCCGGGTGGTTCCATGGCAAATTTGTGGTGGATCCATCCGGAACCGCACATCGAGTCTTTTCCGCGGCAAATCTTGTAAAAATCTTTTGCTCCCAATTTAGCAAGTAGTCTAGAAGCATGCTACATTTTGAGCAAAATGCGGAAGAGGATCCCAATCCTCGGTGTAATGCGACCCGTGCCTAGGGAAGAATGCTTGGGGCGGTCTAATAAAGTTTCCCAAGGTCGAACGGAGCCTGCATGGTACCAGAGCACCCTGTGCAGTAAATTGCTCCCTCTGTTCCAAGCTGGTAAAGGACAGTTGATTTTCTCCCCAGCAGAGTACAACCATCGCTATGGATAACCTTACAAAAATAATTGATGGGGCAACCAACGACCCCCAAGAGTTGGTGATAAACACCGGAGTAGGTGTAGAGGTGGCGCACGACGATAGACCGGAAGTGCGCACTCCGATCGGCACGGTCGATACTGGTGGAGTGATGGACACAGGGATAGAAGAGGACTTTAACCTCGACAGCATGTCGCTGGAAAGAGGACACTCGGCTTCATCCCTGATCCTAAACACACCAACCGGAAATGCGGAGAGTGACGCGGATAACCTTCCCGATCCAGCGGCGCTGCCTGAAGTCAAGGGGCAACCTGAGGCTTCCGGAGGTGTGACCAAGCGTCTCTCCAATGCGCAACGGCGACGGCAGAAGTGGTATCGTAGCAAGGGCTTCTCAAAGGAGGAAGCGGAGGAACTCGCCCTTCTGCCGGCCGGCCAGCCTACCCAGCGGGACCTGGTCGTTACCAAAAGGCAAAAAGAGACCACGCAGCCGAGCCTGCGTGGGTCCTTCGGCACCAAAACCACCCTCGGGGTGCACATACAGGGAAATCGTGGATGCTTTCAGCGTAGCCATAACTACGGCTGATTATCCCGTTTCCCTGCTAACTACGGATCAGCTTCAGACTGTCCGCGCCCTTCTTCTGGATCACATTGCTGACCAGGAGACTTCAGACATTAGGCCAAAGTTCAGGAGCTGCCAGTTCAAGAACGGCTACTTGACACTGGCGTGCTCTGACAAGAGCACGGTCAAATGGCTGGAGCAAACGGCATCTACTCTCGTCCCGTGGGAAGGGGCACAACTACGGGCCTACGACACGAAGGACCTACCGAAGGCACATTCCTTCATAGGGTACTTCCAGGACAGTGTCGGCACCACGAACGAGAAAATTTTCCTTCAGAAGATTCCGAGATTCCTCCAGAATCAGAACGACGGCTTTTCGATACAAGCGTGGCAAATACGCCGTCGCAATGTGTTTGGAAATACCGTCGAACTGTTGATGGAGGTTGACCAAAAATCGGCAAGCCAGATCACCGAGCAGCGCTTTATGCTAAACTACATGTTTGGCAAAGCACGCATGCGACAGGTTGGCAGAGGTCTGAACACAGGCGCAACAGTCTCTGCTGCAAAGTCGAGGAAGGTACGAGCGGAACTCCCTTCTGGGAGCGCCCCGCCACCACCAAGACCATGCAATCCCGCAACGTTGAGGTTGGAAAGTGCGGAACTTCCATCCGGGAGTGCCCCGCCGCCACCTAAACAATGCACTCCTGCGAAGACTAGACGGGCGCAGCGAAAACCTCGCAAGAGGCGTACGTAGCAACCACCAGTCGATAGCAAACCTCAGAGGCTCAATCCGCCGTTAAGTGCGGGTCGGACATCTGTGCCTTGTCGCCTGCAGCAACCGAAGCCTGCCGGTGTGGGCGACTCGGCCGCTCAACTCAGCGAAAACGCTGCTGGTATCCGTACGCCAAGGCTCGGTCCATCATTGGATCAAGCTGAAAACGGTAATCCTGCCACAAAATGAGCAGCTTTCGCTGCGTTCAGGTGAACCTCCACCATGCCAAGGGCGCATCTAGTGTCCTAAGCTGGAGGTTCACCAATGAGCAGCTGAGTGCTGCTCTGATCCAGGAGTCATGGATTAACGATACCACAATCCTCGGTCGATCCGGCGCTAATGGTAAGTTGATCTATTGCAATACACAGTCCAAGCCGAGGACTGCCATTCTGTTAAATAAGAAAATAATATTTTCTCCAATTACAGAATTCATCCAACGCGATGTCGTTGCTATAACGGTGGTAGTCCCGACGACTAGAGGGAAGCAGGAGATAGTCGTTGCGTCCGTCTACTTTCCAGGGGACAAGGACGAAATACCACCGCCCGAGGTTGCTGAACTTGTGCGGCACTGCAGGGCAGTCAACAAGCCGTTCGTTATAGGCTGCGACGCAAATGCGCACCACACGATATGTGACCACTGGACAAAACATAGGCGGGCAACAGTGGAATGGGTCATTACATAATGTGCCAAATGATTCGGTTCTACTTGCATGCCGATTGTTTACGGAGGCTTCGATCAATTGGGCACTAAGCTCTTTTGAACCAATGAAATCTCCAGGTCCGGATGGTATTCTACCCATTTTATTACAAAAAACGGACGCGGTTATAATGTCCGAGCTCATCAACCTCTTTCAAGCCAGTTTCACCTTGGGATATATCCCGGAGAATTGGCGGAAAGTAAGGGTGGTGTTCATACCTAAGGCTGGCAAAAAAGACAAAACCATGCCTAAGGCTTTCAGACCGATTAGTCTGACTTCAACGCTTCTTAAGATGATGGAGAAAATCACGGATAACTATATCCGCAATGAGTTTTTAAAAAACTCTCCGTTACATTTAAATCAACATGCATACCAACACGGTAAATCTACGGAAACCGCACTGCACTGCTTAGTGACGTTAATTGAGAAATCGCTCAAATATCACGAGACGGCACTGTGTGCTTTTCTTGATATTGAAGGTGCTTTCGATAACACGTCCTTCGCGTCAATTAATACGGCTCTCTGTCAAAAGAGAATCGACCACACTACAATGAGCTGAATTCAAGCAATGCTCTCAAGCAGAGAAATTACAGCATCATTGGGAGATACGTCGGTCACGATTTCGGTGATCAAAGGATGTCCACAGGGAGGAGCTTTCTCCCCCTGCTCTGGTCACTGGTGGCCGACGTACTCCTTCACAAGCTATCACAGCTTGGTTATGAGACCATTGCTTACGCCGACGACGTTGTACTTATCGTCAGAGGAAAGTTTGACGCAGTATTGTCAAGTCGCTTACAAGGAGCTCTAAACACCACCATGTTATGGTGCTCACAAGAGGGACTCAATGTTAACCCCACCAAAACAGTCGTTATACCATTCACTAGGCGAAGGAAGCATACCATTACTCCCCCTACACTGAATGGTGTCAGACTGGGCTTCAGTAATGAAGTCAAACACCTCGGAATAATTCTCGATAAAAAACTGAACTGGGCTGCCCACCTAGATTATGCTGTTAAGAAAGCAACTTCGGCTATCTGGGCATGCAGCTCACTGTTTGGCAAAACCTGGGGATTGAAACCTCAACTAGCCTTTTGGTCATATACTACTATTGCACGGCCTAGGATAACCTATGCTGCAGTCGTATGGTGGCCAAAGGTGAATGAGGTGACAGCCCAAGCCAAACTAAACAAAGTTCAGCGCCTGGCCTGTCTTACAGTTACCAGTGCCATGTGTACAACACCTACTGCAGCCATGGAGGCAATGCCATGCTTACTGCCTTTGCATCTTCATGTGAAGAAGAAAGCAGAGCTCGGCGCACTACGGTTGCAAAGGAGTAAAAATCGGTGATCAAATCGGTCATCTTCGCATACTTCGGGAATTCAATCTGACACCCTTGGTAACTTCAGTCTTTGACTGCATGGAAGCCAGGCCCAATGTGGACGTTCCATATGAGGTGATTGAAACAGATCGCTCAATGTGGAATAATGGAGGGCCAGACCTTCCATCTGGAACTATCTGCTTTTTTTTACAGATGGTTCAAAAATGGGGGCCTGCACAGGCTCCGGAGTCTACGGACCCGGCATCAGGGAAACTATCTCATTAGGAAAGTGGTCCACCGTTTTTCAAGCAGAAGCAATATACATCTGTGCAACAATATGCTTGAAACGAAAGTACAGGCATGCGAAAATCGGTATCTTCACGGACAGACAAGCAGCACTACTGGCACTCAAGTCCGCCAAATGCGTGTCCAAATTAGTTTGGGAGTGCAGCACAGCATTGAGGGAGCTCTCCCGCCAAAACAAAGTTTTATTACTTTGGGTGCCCGGTCACTGCGGAATCGAGGGCAGTGAATTTGCTGACAACCTAGCAAGACAAAGAGCAGCTCAGCAATTTATTGGTCCTGAACCGTTTCTGGGCACTGATGACATGGGAAAAGCTAGAAATAGCATCCCGTTGGAATCAAACACAGGATTGTAGACAAGCCAAACAGTTTAACTACCCAAACCCTGCAGTAGCTAAAAAACTACTCCATTTAACTCGTAGTGAACTACGCACAATCACGGGACTCCTAACAGGACACAACCCCGCTCATCATCATTTAAAGAATATCGGCAAGGTATCATCCGACTCACCTGCCGCTTTTGTAACTCTGAACCTGAAAGTTCAGCGCATCTGCTCTACTATTGCGGAGCTCTTGCATTATCAAGGCACAACTTCTTAGGAAGTTTCCTTTTTACTCCATATCAGGTATGGAGCCTAAATCCCAAAACGGTCATTGGCTTTATAAACCATGTAGTACCGAATTGGGACACAGGATTACAACTATCCCGCTCAACTCCATTAATGGGTATGAGCGGTCCGCAAACTGTGTATAGCAATCGGGGCCTGCCACAAAAGACGATCATTAAGACTGTCGCAGTGGCCTTTTAACCCAATGCCCTTCTGGCATACAAAAAAATATATATCTGGTGGCCGTATAGGTCTACAGGTTTTATTAGTGTTTTGTGCGACGCACTCGTTCGAGGAAAAGTTATTCTGCAAATATCGGCGATATGCCGTATATTATGCGTGCTTTTAATTATCTTGCAGTACTTCCGTGCGCCATGTGCACGATACAGTTGTGCGTTGAGCCATTGTTTCGCGATTTTGTTCTTCCTTTTGGCGTTTCTTTATGCGGAAGAACGAGTTTACCAGAAACTTTGGGACGGCGGAGGTCTACGCCACACTATAAAAGGAGGCTAGGAGCATTCGGCTACAAATCAATGCGTCGAAGACCAAATATATGGTAATGTTCGCTTCACAGACAACTTTCGCGGCACAAATAGTGACTATTGTCGGTGATGGACTTCAAGTGGTAAATGAGTTCATATATTTGGAATCTCTTCCATCACCGCTAGGTAGCGTTGGGCACAATTTCTCTAATTCGCTAACTAACGACGTTAAATTATAATTAGCAAGTTAGCGTTTTTGCTAATTTAGAGCGAGTTAGCGAAACCGTTAGCTTTGATAAAAATAAACCCTCGAAATCGCTAATCGCTAAAGTAGCATGAAAATTGCAAGCATGAAAATTGAAAAACAAGCAAAATCATGGGTATAAATGTTTTTAAAAACTTGACCCTTCTTTAACGACAGACTTGGCGATGAAAAAAACTGCAAAAGACAATTCATAGTAATAGATTTTCTCGTAGTGTGTAAGATCCGCGCAAGACTGTCGAACACGGCGAAGGCTCGCACTAAGCGGACGCTACGTTTCAACATCCAGCGGTTGACGACAGATGGCGTGGCAGTGAAGTATGCCAGAAAGCTTGATCAACGAATCGCAGAACAGCAGGTAGAAGAAGAAGATATAAATGGGCTGTGGAGGAGCCTCCATGGTGCCATCGAAACAGCTGCGAGAGACCTTGGTAGGCACGACGCGTGGAACACAGCGTAACAGCTTGTTTGATGCCGAGTGCCAAAGAAACAGATCAAAAAAATTAGGCCAGGAGTCGCATGCTCACTGCGGTAACGCGACCAAACCGAGAGACGTATAGAGAGACTAGAGCTGCGGAAAAAGAACGCCGTCTAAAAAACGCGAGTACGAGAAGCACGTGCTCGCCGGCGCAGAGGAGCGATACGCCAGCAACGATACACGGAGTTTCTACAAAATGGAAAGGAATTTTGCCATGCCGGTGATGTGCAATGACAGTGCAGGCAACCTGCTTACTGACAAAATGGCAGTAGCAGCTAGGTGGCGGCGAGCACTTCCAGAGATTGTTGAATGGAGAGGTAAACGCGTAGATCAGCAGGAACAGGATAAGAATTGTATGCGAAGGCCAAGCTGTGAAGCCACCAACATAGGAGAAGGTTAAGAAGGCAATCAGTGAGCTGAAAAATGGTATGGCTGCTGGGAAGGACGGTCTCCTGTCTATTTCTGAAAGCGCGGAGCAAGGTGCTGTACGAAGCAATCCACCGGATCATGGTTAGGATCTGGGAGAAAGAACAAATGCCAGAGGAGTGGTTGAATGACCTCCCCAGCTAGCACCAACTCGTATATCAATGTACGAAAACTATCGTAAATATCTCCTAACAAACTCGAAATCGTGACTAAAGCTGGATAAAGTGGGATCAGGTTGATTTACTGTCGTATATAATGACAATGATTGACATACATACGATTTTCAGCACAAAATCGTAGAGTACCACGGAGCGACTCGCGCTTATTAGAATATTATCGTATATAAATACTTATATAGTCGCAACGCTCAAAATTATTCGTAATCACGAATATCGCCTCCAAAATAGTACGGATATGCCAATTTTGCGCATGAAATACGATTTTTATTTAGCATGTATATCTGTACGTAATGCTGATTTTTACCTTTGTTATACATATGAAAATGCTAGCTGGGTCATTTGCCCAATTTTCAAAAAAGGAGCGTCGACTCGAGTGTAAAAACTGACGAGGAATTATATTGCTCAGTTTTGCTTATAAGGTGCTCTCCCGTATCCTGTTCTGCAAACTGAGACCGTTAGCGGAGTCCTTCGTCGGCGAGTACCATGCTGGTTTTCGTGAGGGTCGCTCCACGACGGATCAGATGTTTACCTTGCGTCAGTTACTGGAACTTGTCTATTCCAGGTAACTTGCAGATACATCATCTGTTTGAGGACTTTAAGGCGGCGCTCGATTCAGTCAAACGAAATGAGCTGAGGCAGATAATGCTAGAACATGCCGACGAAACTAGGTACACTGATTCTTGCGACGCTGGATGGGTTCTAATTATACGTTAGAAAACGGGTGAGACCTCAGCCCCTTTCGTGACATTGGATGGACTGAAGCAAGGGGATGCACTCTCTAACCTGCTATTCAACATCGCCTTGGAAGGTGCCCTACGAAGAGCAAACGTGGAAAGGAATGAAACTGTCATCACGAAATCTCGCATGCTTCTTGGATTTGTGGATGACGTCGATGTAATCGGAATTAACCGTAGAGCAGTGGAAGAGGCCTTCGGGCCTTTCAAAATTTTAAATTGCAGTCGCGAATCGGGCTTTCTTCGGATTAAAGTAGCAAGTTGAAATCCCGTAGTTTGCAAATTCGCTCAAAACTGATGCTCTGCAGAACACTAATCCTCCCGGTGGCCCTTTACGAACATGAATCATGGACGCTAAGGGAAGCTAATCTACGAGTGCTTGGAGTTTTTGAGCGTAAGATTCTGCGATCTGGTGCCAAAATAGAAAATGGAGCCTGAAATTAAAAAAGAAGGAGTTTGAAAACAGACACTGAGGAAGCCTGCAAGTCGTAGGCGAAATACGCAATACGCAAAAACTTCAGAAAATGGAGTGTGGCGCAGACGCATGAATCACGAGCTGTACCAAGTATACAATTCTGCTCATATAGAGAATGTAATACAGTGTGGCAGGCTGCGGTGGGCTGGGCACGTGGCCAGAGAACCAGGAAGAGGTCGTAGACTCCGAGGCAGACCTCGCTCCCGATGGGTGTGCGCTGTTGAAGACGATACACGTTGGCGACGAAAGTGTTCGTGGGGATTGGAGAACGGCAGCCCAGGACCGACAGTACTGGAGGACCATAATCGTTCGGCGCCGGATCGGTACCGGACTGTTGCCACAAAAGTAAAATAAAGTTAAGTAAGTAAATTTTCCTTGAATGCTAAGCCTTTTATAACAAATGCTTCGACGCCCTGCCGGTCGGGCTTACAGCAGTTAGTCGAAACCTTAGTCATGGCCGATGAAACGATGGATGTCGGCATGTTGTTCAGCTCTTTCAAGGCGTTGGCAATGAGCTGCTTCTCCGTTTTGTCTACGAAATAATTAGACACTTTCCGTTTGAGATTCGTCCAAAAATGTTTATTTGTTTGCAGCTGGGTTGGCGGTAGTTAACACAACAATTATCTTAAGCCATTTCAGCTCATGCAGTGATCTTTTGGCCTAATGGGCCAGACCGGCCAAAAGACCACGCCCTCCGGGCGGTAACTTTCAGCAAGCCCTTAATGCTGCATATCTCTCGACCTGGTCGACATCGACTGACGCATCCATATAACAATGTCCATTTTGACGAGGTATTTGTACACCGTTTGGTTCCGCCCTCCCTAAGGCGCGGAAGACTATGGGCACTTTGCTCTCGGTGTCCCTTCTCAGTTTCTGCTGCACTTAACCTTTCTCTAGAAGGGAGCTGATGTTGTATGTGCCGGATCGGCTATATTGCAGCTGGCAGCACGAACAAAGCATCGAGTATAGTTGCTTGCCTGTTTTCGTCATAGCTGCTGAAAACCAATTGATAACGCTGTCAATTTATTTCTGTATACAATCGGGTTGTTACAATTGGTGATATTTAGGTGAATTCATTACCAGTCGGCTGAGTAACCGCATGAAAAATCGTTTAAATCAGTTCATTTTTTTGCATATATTATGTTCAAAAATGAATAATTGGCGACAGTTATTTGCGCTATATGGTATATGTTCTATAAAAAATGTGGTAATTTTTGGGTAATTTAGATTTAGCGATTATCGATTAGCGAAACTTTCGCTCCCAAGCCCCTACCTAGCACCTCCACGTGGCCATACCTGGAAATACTGCAATTTGTATAATTGAGTAGCCAAGCTTTTAGTTTTGGGAAATTATTGAATCACACGACTTTATTTTAGTGTTATATTATTAAAATCAATATTTTCTGTAGACCACTCTATTTTCCGAGAGCAAAATAAGGCGCTATATCCTTGACAAATTGCAACTTTGCTTCTGGTCTAAATGCTATTAGTTCACGCCCGAGGGTCCGGAGTATCATTTAACCTTTATTAGCAAAGAGACTCCAAAAGACTGTGAATAAATTGTTCGAATAAAGAACCAAATTTCTGAAGCAGCACTTGTTTTACTTTAATAACTTTTAAGATGGAAAACTGTTGTTTCCTATCGATACACTTTTTCCGTTTGTTTACATTTGTTTCTCACCTAACTGACAGACGAAAGAAAGCAGGTACGCTAACCGCTGTGATGCGCGTCGTAGTGTTGGTGTGCTGTCCAGCGGTGTTAACATACCCCTGTCCGTAACATACGGCAGTTCCTCTGGAAGCTCCGAATTCTCCTGACTTCGAGCACCGCTAAGTTGGCTACGGCTCACCGGTGCACCTTG
The DNA here is from genome assembly GCF_943734655.1 of Sabethes cyaneus. Lineage (NCBI taxonomy): Eukaryota > Metazoa > Arthropoda > Insecta > Diptera > Culicidae > Sabethes > Sabethes cyaneus. The sequence goes on along the minus strand of NC_071353.1, from coordinate 106,619,125 downwards.
ATGCCCATGCGCACCAACGCATGTCGTACTCGTCCGTCTGGTCTCAGAAGCAGCTTTCGTCCAAAACGTTGAATCCAGCTTTTGCGGTTTTTGCCTTCCACAATGAAGACTGGATCGTGCCCCTTCAATGGATCCCGTTTCTCGAACCACTTCGAAGTCCTTATCGTTTGATATTTCTCGGTGCTATCCCAGAAATCCACTTCCCGATTCGGCGGCATTTATTTCCTTCGGTCCGCAGGCGGTCCATCCGAGCTTGCAGTGCACCGCAATCGGGTCTTCTACCGCTCCGATCTTGGCTTTAAGAGGGGCGAATGAATGAAGGTTATTTAGTCCAATCAACATCTCAGGTCGGCCACTGTACGACGCAATAGGAAGACCTCGCATGTGCTTGAATTGCCGTGCGAGATCCCCTGCATCTATGGTTTGGTAAGGCAACATCAGTCTTTCGACGGTGCGGACTGAATTTAATAACATCTTCTCGTCCTCCCCGACACCTGGCACCCACAGGTTCATCCATTCGGAAACCTTCTCCACTCTAGCTATGTCGGCCGTCCACTTTAACGTTAGTTTTTCGTGGACTCCAACAACGCCCAAGCGAGCCGCAACACTCTTTTCTACCAGGGTTACCGACGCTCCTTCGTCCAGGAAGGCCAATACAGTAACGGACTTTTCCCAATAGTGTAGGCTAACCGGAATCACCCTGAACAGCGTATCGCTGTTCGTCCGGATGTGCGCGCTAGTTCCAATGGCACCATCGATTGGAAGGAGAAGTTCATTATGTGGTTGTCGTCTGCGGCCATTTATGTTGCATTTCTGCTTGAACTTACATGGCGCCGATCCGTGAGCGTTGAGACACACGTGGCACAACTTCCATGCGGTCTGCGAACGACAGGTTTCAGAAGTTCTGGCAATACGATGATCTGAGCGCTGACACACTTTGTACGGCTTCATGTTTATTTATTTATTTGTGTACCATCTCCGACTACGTCGTACAAATTAACAACTTATTGCTAATTTAAATCTCTTAATCTAACACTGAACACATTTCTAGACATCGTAAAATCAAACACGTTACAAACATCAGTAAAAGACCGTAAATAAAAACTAAAACAATTATTATAGCCATAGTTAGTTCTGTGAAACAGAATTACAAATAATGGCGGATTACGAAGCCGCCGAGGACGTACATTCCATCGCATCTCACCCAGGACCTCGGAACATTCAACGTTTCCTGTTATGAGATCAAAGACAAACAGCCGCTGCTGTTCCATGCATATTCCAAAATGCTTCGGATAAGCGAGCAATACAGTGTCTTGAGGCAATAAGCGTCCGTGAATTCAGAAGCATGTCGCCGCACAAAACCAAGCACTATGTTAGCTTTAGAAATAATTAGGCTTATGTGCTCGTTAAACCTCAGCTTCGAGTCGATTGTAACTTCTAGATCGCGGATAGAGTTGACACGTTCCAGACAATCCGATCCCATTTTATACTGATGCAGAGAAACAGTATTGCAGCGACTATAGGAAATTACTTTGCATTTTTTACTATTAACACGCATGCCGCATTGTCATCTCACCAAAAAAGCTGTTGGTTGATATCTGCTTGTAATGCGACGTAGTCGACAGGAGTGGCTATCACACGGAAAATTTTTAGATCATCGGCAAAAGAAACTTTTGATGATGAAAGCAGTTCCAGTAAGTCGTTCATATAGATAATAAAGATGAGAGGGATGTTCCTGCTTTCTTTGTCAGTTTGACCTTCGGCTTCGCTGTCAACCGCTCCATACTCCTTCGGCTTGCTTTGGACTTTTCCCGATCGGCTATCGGTGTTGACTTTTTCGGCAGACCCGAACTCCAGGCTGACATTCGCTTCGCAGGCATCCGACACTATTTCGGATAGGAAATCGGTGAAAGTCCTAAGGGTTACTTTCTGCTTCCTTCGCTAGAAGCGCACCCAGTCGCGCTTGTCTTTATCCGGGAGCTTTTCGACCAGCTCTTGAATGAGTAGTGGATTAATCAAGTACTGTTTGAGATCCGCCGCCTCCAAGTGCTCGCACAGCTGCTCGACGGCTATACCGAAGGGAATGAATGTGGCCAATTTTCCGACCTTCGGTGGCTCCAGCTTGTGCACTGACTCTGCAGAAGTTGATCCGGACGACCAAACAACTGCCGAAGTCTTGCGATCACTCTCGGAATTGATTTCGGTAGAAACAGCTGTCCTCGAACCATCTCAAGAGCTTGACCTTTTAGGCATTCTTGTAGCCGCACAAGGTTTTCGATATCCGAGTACCCACAGGCTTCGTTGGACGCTAGGTACATTCCGAAGAGAAACAGACATTCTTCCGGCTTTCCCGAGAAAATGGGTAACTTCTTGCTAATCCCACTTCGTGCTATCAGCTGGGCCTTGGTCGGTCCGACTTGTACCTGCCCCTACCCGTGTCGACACAATCGATCAGTCTTCTTCGAGACTGTACTCTTCTTTATACCCTCATTTTTTCCGAAGCTCCATCAGATTCACCGTTAGAGTCATCTTCGTGTAGACTTTCTTCACCGTCGCTGTCGTTTTCACTGAAATCAGTTTTTCCACCCTCGGACTCCGCCCGTTAACATAAATCATTATCTTTATAGGAAGCGTTTGGCGCGGGAGGTCCACCTTTTTTTCCTTCCCCTTGATTTCAAGGAGTTTAATTGAATTAGACATTATTTCTGGTTCCATTTGATTCCTTGAAATACTCTCTGCGGTACATGCTGCGCAGTTGGCCTGGTCGTTGACAAGAAAAATTGATTCAAGTAATCGTCAGGATGGATGCTTTCAAGAACTGGCTGCATTAGTGTGAGTTTAGAGTAGATCTAGGCAACTGAGGAGCTGTTGGGTTCGTGAGCGGACGGAAAGATCGTACGAGACTACGCGCTCGCGAGTATGTACGTAGCAGAATGTATACTCCCAGCACCAGCAGAGGAGGAGAAATAAATGGAGAGCCAGCTGTCAGGTGTTTGTGGTTCTCGACAGATTTAGTACCGGTAACCGTTTTTGAGCTTTCAAGATACCACGTCGGCGTTTCGAATCTAGCATTCATTCCCATCTGAGATACAACAATGACTTTGTTGGCAAATTAAGCTACCTGTATTGTTTAATCACTAGAAAGATTTCGTCCTTAGGCTCTGAAATGTTGCGCCATGTATCCTCGATGACAGTGTTTCGCAGTCTACCGAGGGGCGAGACGACACTTTTGAGGCAAGTGAATGTCATTAGTTTGATGCAGACGTTGTTTTTTCACGGACGACGTTAATTAACGGAATAACCAGGCCTGTTTTCCGGCGAAGAGTAGGAATTTAATTGTACACGTAAATTTTCAATCGTATCTAAAGAGGTCATTCCAGATAGATTCTCCAATTCGCATGGAACGCCATCTTACACGACGTGAACCAATGGTTCTGAACAATTACAACGACTTTACTGTTGACAAAATTATTGTAGGTAACAGTTAATCCCTTGACAGAAATAATGCTTGTGACAAACAACACTCCGGGACAACAAAAGTTTTCAACAAAAAAAAAATCTGGTGAATGCTTTTATTTGTAGACTGCGAGCTCATGTTAAAGCTGATTGTTTATGATTTTGCATTGTGTTTGTTTTTGATTGAGACCGAGCATTAAAGATATAATTATTTTCACTTTACAGTGCAGACTATAAAGAGATTTCAGCAATTTTGTTTGAAGTACTTTAGTCAGTAAACTTATTTATTGCACTTTTGATTACCTTAATTATTGGTCTATTAAAGGAAACGAAGACATCTCCGACGTGCACCTAATAATCAGTTTATTGATTTTGAGAAATTGTCTTTGTATTCTTTGTTGTTTGGTTTGCAGAATCACAACAAATCGTTTAATACGTATTTATTTAAACCATTCATTCCGCTGATTGCTCTTGTTTAGACTGATATATAGACGTGACATTTTCAATTCCTAATCATAATAAAACGTAGTTTATTGATCGTTAATAAATTAGTTCAATGATATTGGAATCTTTTATTTGAAAATGAACATTTATCTATTTATCTTTCCATCTTCCATCCTATTTTATCCTGTTTACCGTGGTAAAATGAAATAGTTCTTAAAAAAATTTTTCTATTCACTTCGAATAACTATACTTACATCACTATATTATGGCACATTTTTGTTGCACTATAACGTAGAAGTAATTTATTTTGCAAAGAGCATTGGCGAACGAATGAACGAAGAGTTACTGCCGCAGAACTGGCAACTCGGCGCACCCATCAATCGAGCGAGGCAAGAAGTGCCTGTCTTCGGGCGCCGAATGACTTGCAATCTTTCCGCGTAATTATAGTGTTCTCTCCGATATGCAAATGAATGGAATGCATTAGTAAAACTTTTGGGAATTTCATTACAGTTCGAATCTTTCAGTCACAGTAAACAGGGGGAAGTCAACTCCCTGGCTGCATCAGCCAGGCAGTCGAACGAGTCAAAAGTTGCTGGAAATAGGAAATAGATTGAGTGAATGGGGAAACGGCAAAAAATCCAACAATTATTCACTTGTCTTCGCGAGCTGATGGTGGCTGCAACTGCTGCCTTGCCGTTGGAGATAAATTTTCCATCGTCGTTGGTTTTTCTTTGGTTTTTTATTGCACATTGAGTGCGTGAAAAGTGAGACAGAAAATGGAAGTATTTTCTGGGATCGCGGCGGTAGAGTGCTTTTCGACGATCGATTCCACCGTTCCCATTCTAGGTTGACACTGTTCTTCCCACGTAGCAGACAAGGAGGTAAAAATTAGTTCAATTAAAGGAAATTAATTTATGCTCAAGGCAAATCGAAAAAAGTTACCGTTCTGATTCAAACTTAGAACAGTCTCAAACTTCGAACACTTCCGAATAAAATGCTCGTTAGTATCGCTAATATGATTAAATATTATGCTTATTGTACACCACCGTGTTCGTTAGAACGTCCTCTATCCGGTGAGGCATGACAGTGAACTGTCGGACTCCTTGTAAGAAATCAGCAGGCGCTGGAAAAAAGAAAGAACTCAGATTTTCACTTCGTTCGCATATTCTTAGCGTTTCGTGCAAAAGTAGCTGTTTTTTTGTTTGCATTATTTTACCAATTTTAGAATGTATACCTTCCAACTACGTGATTATTAGATAAGTGCAAGGTATTTATGTACTAAAGCATAGTTAAAATACAATATTTCATGCATTATTTTAAAGATATTAGATAAATAAAAAGTGTTCGAAGTTTGAATCACGTTTTGAGGTGTGATTCAAACTTCGAACACCCACGAATAATATCCGGTTTCTCCGGGTTTTGCTTCAGGAAAATTAATTGTCTGCATTGATAAAGCTGTAGAAAGTAAATTTCCTTTAGATGTGGTTCATGGAGTTCGAGAATATTAGCAATTGACTTCAGAAATATGGATTGAAACTAATTATTGTGTGAAAAATTTAAATCACACTGTTAGGTGGATTTAAAAGGACAGTGTTTAGAAAAAGGATGTAATTTCACTTATTTAAGTTGAATGACACTAAAAACATTAATACTTTTCACAGTAATACAAGTATTCGATGTCTGAGACTGAAATATTCGAGCTTTGAATGTCGACCATGAAAGTGTTCGAAGTTTGAATCAAAACCGAACAGCAGTTTTTTAGTGTTTTTCATTATAAAATAACATTTTATCCTCATTTTTAAAATTTTCCCATAAAAATAAATAAATTGTCATGCTATTGCACCATTCATGGGGATAGAATAGAGATGTTTTCGAACATTTTACTTTGAAAAAAGTTTCAGCATGGCTTAAGTGTTCGAAGTTTGAATCAAAACGGTATATCGGTTCCAGTTGAGTTTGCCATTTTACTGAATTATTTCGCAACTATTTTTTTAATTTAGCTTCTTCCGATCAGGTAAGTGAAATAAAATATCGTTAAATGTTACAATTACAACACATCGAAGATGGTACAAGAATCATAAAATTTGCGTTTTCCTTCATGCTCTGCAGGAATTCTCCACAACCTAAAACGAAAGAACTGCAATACCAAGAAGATCAAAGCATATTTATTTTCTCGCCTGTTTTGTCACTCAGTTCATGGCGACACATTGTCTGCTAACTTCTGATGGGCCTACCCACCGCATACCTACCTACACCTGTTCAAGTTTGCAGTTTATCCGTGGGAAACAAGAAACTACATCTTCAACAGTCTTTGGAACAATTTTGGTTCGTTTCGTTTCATCTCACAGTTCTTAGGATGAATCTTAGGGAAAGTATTTTCCCCTTCCTTGACTGTGCAAAAAATATTCCCAGTCTAAGGTAGGTTGCTCGCAAAATGATTTATTCATTTGCTTTCATTTGCACTAGCTGCGCGGGGGGTCTTCGAATGATCCGATAAGAATGAGGCAACGTTCTACAGAGACGACCACTTTTTACAACAAACGGAAAGAATTCTTCCCCGCTCATCTCATCGCTCAGATGATTTGTTTTATCTCTGAATATTTTTCATATTTTTTTAGCCCTGATCATCCTAACAATTCAAAGAAGAAAGAAAATTCAAATTCGTACTGCTCTCAAGAGAGAAGACTTTCGGAATCATTTTTATGCTGATCAGTTTTGGGTGCATAATGCACCGCACCGGCTTTGTATTGTGGATCTTGGGAAAAATATATCTTTCGCAACGGCAGACGAAGGCAGAAGATGAAATAAAAAAAACTATTTCGCAATTCAATTTGCGTGCATGTGAATATCAAATAATGCAGCATTTTCTGGGTTCGACATCACTGATGAAGGGAGTATCAATATTACGGTTGTGTTGATTTTCGCGTAGAACTTTTATTCTACTATATATATATATATATATATATATATATATATATATATATATATATATAATCTAAGCAAATAGAACTAATCAAACTAATCATATATAATATATATAATATATAGTTTATATTTTTTTATTTTTTTTTTACGAGCTGGGAAATCTGCTGAGCACCTTAGAAGACACGGTACTATCAGACACCTGAGAATAAACTCAGGGAGTGGGGTTTAGGTATCCCGACCCCCCTAATGGGACGTGAGGATCCCGACCCACTAAAACCCTACTCGAGTCTCCAGCCTTCAGGGAGGGGCTATTGTGCTTAATGCACTCGCTTAGAAAACTACTGGACTATGGTAGTTAGGCTGTTTATTCGCCGTTGATCGGCTCTCCAGTGGTTTTGTAGCTCGAGTACAATCTGGGTAGCAGCCGCATTGACCGCTCCCCAGACGTCCGAGCTGGAACACATCCTTTGGACTAAGTTATCCGGGGTAGTGTCCTGTCCGCTCACTGCCATCATGCTGCTTCTCGCGCCCGCGAAACGAGGGCATATGAAGAAAGCATGTTCTGCCGTTTCCTCAACATCTACGCATTCGGGACACGCGGGGGACTCCGCATGCCCAAACTTGTGCAGATACTGTCTGAAGCAACCATGCCCTGACACAATCTGTGTCAGGTGGAAGTTGACTTCGCCGTGGCGCCTGTTGACCCACCCGGATAGTTCCGGGATAAGTCGATGTGTCCACCGACCTTTTGTGGAATTAGACCATGCCCGCTGCCATGTGGTCATCGAGGCCGATCTTGTGGTACTCCGTATGCCTGTAGTTCCACGTTGGTGGAAGCACTCTACGTCTTCGCTGATGATGATGCCAATAGGCATCATACCTGCTAAGACGCAGATTGCGTCATGTGAAACTGTGCGATACGCACTCGCCACTCTCAAGCACATGAGACGATAGGTGCTTTCCAGCTTGGTTAGATAGCTTTTGGTACCTAATGCCGATGACCACACTGGTCCGCCATACCTAAGTATAGACTGGACTTGGACTTTCCGAAGCGAGTTGACTATGGAGTCCCAGCTAGCGCTATTAAACGCATGTCTCACGTCAAGCGTGACAACTGCGCAATAACGGATACCTGTCCTCTTGCGCTGGATTGCCACCTCGGCTGTCTTAGTGACAGACAAGATTGCATCCACCGTAGATTTGCCTTTTCGGAAGCCGAATTGGTTCCTTGACAGACCGTTTGTATCCTCCGTGTACTGTACGAGTCTGTTAAGGATAACCTTCTCCAGCACCTTACCGGCAGTACCGAGCAGACAGATCGGCCTATATGACGAGGGAACACCCGGAGGTTTTCCCGGCTTCGACAACAGCACGAGGTTCTGTCGCTTCCATCTGTCCGGGAAGTGGCCAGCTTCCAGGCATCTATTCATTACTGCCCCGAATAACTCAGGAGCCTCTAACATAGCCGCTTTAATGGCCATATTCGAGATTCCGTCTGGCCCCGGTGCCTTGCTCACCTTTAGGGATTTAGCGGCATGGAGGCCGACCATCCTAAGCTATGGTCTGAGATACTGGAACGTCGGCCGTGGGACGACTCAGCGGCCTGAGGCCAGGGCCTTGGATCGTGGCGCGGAAAGAGGCCCTCGATGATCTGCTCCAGCTTCTCTGGAGATTGCTCTGAGGGCGCCATCACCCCCTTGGTCTTTGCCGTACGACCCTGTAGGCATCACCCCACGGGTTCGCATTGGCACTAGCACATAACCTTTCAAAGCAGGCTCGTTTACTAGCTTTTATCCCACTCTTAAGCGCTGCGCGTGCAGCAGCAAGTGCTACTCGACATTCAGCTCTGCCTTCGTCCTAACGAGCTCTTTGCATAATTCTCCTCGCACGAAAGCACGCTCCGCGGAGTTCCGCAATTTCATCTGTCCACCAGTAAGCCGGTGACCTGCCATACCTATGTCGACCTTTCCTAGGCATGGTGGCGTCACATGCTCGCGACAGTACCTCAACCAAATGATCAGCGTTCGAATCGGGCATACCACGATCACCGCACTCTCTTCGGATTGCTTCCACAAATACTTCGGGATCGAAGTATGATGCCTTCCATCCACGGGTGGTTGGAGTGTCGGCTCTACTCGCCGCCTGCCGCCTCGTTATCTGACCGACACCATAGCGGACCGCCTGATGGTCACTGTGAGTGTAGCCATTGTCTACCCTCCAGTCTCCTATCAGACCAGGACTGCCGAATGTCACGTCGATGATAGACTCCGCACCGTTCCTACTGAAGGTACTTGTGGTGCCGACGTTGACCAGATCTACGTTGAGCTTTGCCAGAGCCTCAAGCAGAATCCGGCCCCTATGGTTCGTGCGACGACTTCCCCACTCTACCGCCCAAGCGTTAAAGTCGCCCGCCACAACCAACGGCCTTAGACCAGTCAGCACAACTGATACTCGGTCTACCATCCGTGTAAACTGCTCGATCGAACAACTCGGCGGAGCATAACAGCTGCAGTAGAACACTCCACCCACATTGGCAACCACGAATCCCTCGTCTGCAATTGACACAACCTCTTGAACCGGGAACCTGTTTGTCGTCCATATAGCCGCCGTCCCGGACCTATCCGACACCCAGTTACCGTTTCCGGCAGGGATGCGGTATGGGTCCGAGATGATTGCAATGTCCGTCAACGACTCAGTTACTGCTTGGTACAACAGCTGCTGGGCCGCGTGGCACTGGTTCAAGTTCAGTTGCGTTACCTGCACTACGCCCGTGTTTTAGTCGCCGGCACGCCTGCCGGACACTTCAGGCCTCCTGTTGTGTGCTTAGCGTCCCGTTGGCCGGTACATATCAGGCACTTGGGTGGCGCAGTACAGTCCCTCGCTATATGGCCCGTACCGCCACATCTCCTACACAAGTGGCTTCGGTCTGGCCCTTACAGCTTCAGGACCTGTGCCCTCTCTCAAAGCACCGGAAGCAGGCCTCCGGCTGCTGGAACACACTCAGTGGGCACACGGACCATCCCACCTTCAGCTTAGCCACTTTCAGGGCTGTATTCCCGTCTACCAGTGAAAGTCTTATTGTAGCTACCTGGGTTCCCGCCGGTCGCTTGCGCAGACGAACTGCTTCGGTAGTCACCACCACGTTACATTGCTTCTTGAGAGCTCGTGTCAGTTCGACCGCTTCAGTGATCTCGTCCAGGTTTTTAAGCTGGAGAGTCATCTCAGGCGTCAGTGCGCGGATCTGTATGCCATCACCAAGGACCTTTTCTGCCAGCACTTTGTAGGCAGAACCCTTCTCAGTGGCATCCTTTTTGAGCTCGAGGATCCTGTCGCTGGTGCGGGAGCGGCGGATACTCCGCACATCCGCGCCAAGACCCTTCAGCTGCTCATCCCCTCTCATGGCCTTCAAAACTTCTGCATAACTCAGCCCCTCAGTTTTGAGGATAAGGGCATCGCCTTTGCTCCTCTTTTTTCTGGCCACTTTCGATGGAGTTCGATCCTTCTCTTTCTTCCTGGCCTTCTTCTTTTTCACTGTTTCCCACTGATTGTCGGGAGCTAACTGCGCCTTATTACCCTCGGAGGGTTTCGCAGTTTGCTAACGATCCTCAGCGATCAAGCGCTTCTTTGGGCCCGTGGGGGTTTCTTCCCCTGGGGACTGCCTTGCACGTTTAGTCGATATCTTGTTGTCACTGGACTGCTCCGTAATCGCAAGGACCACGGTGTGGTCAGTCGTTGACAGGCAGGCATCCGTTTGTACAGACCTCGATACAAACGCCTTTTCTACCACTTTTACTCGCACTTCGAGTTCGCCGTGTTCCTTCGTCACAGCACGGATGGTGCCCCGAAGCATGAGCAGACTTTGTTTCAGGTCCTTCGCTAGGGTGCTGCGGCCTGCCACGAACTCGATAATGGCATCGAGCTGATGAGACGCCGCTACCACTCTTGGTAGCATGTCTCTCTTTGCTTCTACTGCTTTTATTAGCGACGGGCCATTCATCGCTGCGTCCGGCGTAGATGCAGTTGGAGCGACAGGTATGCCGCTTCCCTTTCCGCTTACGCTGGCGCTTCTGCTTGTATCCATCGGCGGAGATCGCTGGATACCACCTCTTGCGAACGGATTATCTAATCCGTCCGCGCTCACTGAAGTAAAGTTTTTTTGATTTTGATTGTTCATATAGAATCCCACGAGTTGAGGGGAAAGAAGAGTCCGCCGCATCAGAGCCCCTCATGATGCGGTAAGGGCTGATTACTGTGGAGGGCGCTCTGGTACTCCACAGGTTCCGTTTCAGGCTCCGTTCAACCGTTGGTTGGTTCGCCCTAATATATATATACATATATTTGGCATGTGAAGGTTTTCGAGGGCAAGAATATTTTCTATGGTGAATTAGGACCCCTCCCCACTTTAAGAGGGGGGCTTCTGTACAAATGAAAAACAAATTTTCTCATAACTCGAGAACTAATCAAGCAAATGGAACCAAATTTGGCATGTGAAAGTTTTCGAGGGCAATAATATTTTCTATGGTGAAGTAGGACCGCTCCCTACTTTAAGAGGGGGGCTCCTATACAAACGAAATACAAATTTCCTCATAACTCGAGAACCAATCACGCAAAATGGAACAAAATTTGGCATATAGGAGTTTTGGATGGCAGAAATTTTTTCTATGGTGAACTACGACTCCTCCCCCTTTCAAGAGGAGGGGCTCCCATACAAATGAAATTCAAATTTTCTTATAACTTGAGAACTAATCAAGTAAATGGAACCAAATTTGGCACGCGGAAATTTTGGAGTCTTGAATTTATTTTATGATAGTTAAAGACCTCTCACCCTTGTAGTAGGGGGATATGGACTCTCATATAAATTAAACAGAATTTTTTGCAAACTCAAAAACTAATCGAACTCGAGAAATTCAAGACTCTTCCATAAAACATTAGTCAATAACAAGACCACAAAAACTATCTATAGTAACACTAGATCATTCAGGACGAGACGGCCGTGAGTGTTGCCGGCGACCCGCCGTCGGAAGCGCCGCCCACTGGGGGCAGGCAACTCCCCGCAGAAATCTCTACTGTCTAGGTTTATTTGTTTCCTAGGTCTACCTGGGTTTCCTGGAACAAGCGATAGCGAGTAAGGAGAGGATCGCGAAATGGTACTTTCCACAAAAAAGTTTTCCGTGAAATGATACATTCCGCTTAAGGCTTTTCACAAAATGATATTCGGCAAAATGTTATACAATCATGGCGAATATTACTATCCGCTTTCTGGCTATGCAATGAGGGGGCAGGGGAGTTGTTTTCTACTTTACTGTGAGGAAAAATTGCAAATTTCTATATTAAACTACCCATTCTTGGTAACTAATAAGCATTTACATAGGCAGCAAATCAGCATATCTGGCATTTTATACTGCACGTTGTTTTATATTAGCATTTTGACTGTATAGGTGTTGTAAATTGGCATCCAAAAATGTATTCAAATTCTTCGTGTCGGTAATTAGCTGTAAATTAGCATTGTCAGCACTATAAGAAGGTTATCAGTAAAGTAGCTGTATATCTTGCCAAAATAGCATTTAAGTAGCATTTAAGGCGACTTAAATGCTTATTGGCCTACATTTGAATAGCATTGGTGATGCTTATTGGTTACCTGGGATGCTTTCATAATTACTTAATCATCTAAGTTTGAACTCCTCAGAAACTTGCAAAACTCGAGATTGTGACAAAGATCATCCGAGATTGATGATTTATGTACAACACAGGTTAATTTGTGGCAATACGAAGTTTGTCGGGTCAGCTAGTATATGTATATGAAAATCTTGAACTGTACTCGCTACTTATGTTCACTTTACATGTAAATGTATCAGGACATCTTGTTTTCCGTCGGTTTCTGCAAGCCAAGATCTTCATGAAGACCAGACTTCGTAAAACACCTAAGGTATTGGAGAACAAGCTGGCTTTGAAGAAACAGTGGTTGAAAATATCAAAACAAGACGGTTCCACCATTGATTGCATCGCCGTCTCCAGTCATCTACTCGCCGTCAAGCTTGCACTTTGCAAAAACTCCATCTTGTCGAGCCAAAGGCAGTAGTCGAAAAAATGAGGTATATTAATTAGTTTGCAACATTTTAGTATGTAAGTAAAAGTTAACGTAATTTTGACTGAAACCAGCTAAGAGTGTACACGTTGGCAGAGTTTCATCACAATCTGTTAAGTGGTTTCCGAGATGTCTTCGGAGCAAGAGCAGATCCCCTATTAATATCTTGTGCACCCTCGTGGAAAGTTTCACTGCGTCCCACAAATGGATCAAGAAATCCTGGGAATCCATCAATCAACAGTATTCGGATAGTGAAGTCGTTCCAGGAGACCCAGATGAAACAGTGTTGGTCAGGCAGCGCCAGAAACCCAAAGACCTGGTAAAGGGCAAGAAGGTGTTGAGTCTGTTCTTACGACGGCCTAAACTTTCGATTCGTACCATCCACGAGTATGTACCACCAATGAACAAACAGGTTGATTACCGCCAGAACCACTCGCTGCGTTTCCAGCGGTCTCTCTTGGAGGCAAGACGTTATCTAGGTCGGGTTTGGCGTCCTGTCACTACGCGCGGCTGGTGTAAAACTGGTACTGAGATAACATTGTTATTTTTGTACCCAGAGACGCCAACCCTCCGACGAACTTATCGGAGCGTCGTCCGAATGAGTAGTTCTGGACCATCAACTGGCTTTCGAGAAGCAGTGGGTAAAAGTATCAGAACAAGTCGGTTCTACCATTGCCCAAAACCAGCTAACTGGCATCTTTATCTCATTTGCTTTACGTTGACAAGAGCTAATATCACTCCGGGCTCAGGAGTCGTGGGCCCCACTGACAGCTGGAGAGCTAACTTGTGTGAAGAGTGGCGAATATATGATATCTCGGTTTCCGCTAACGCTAACATGTTGGCATTGAAAACATGGCTGCCTGCCAGCTACTACCCAAAACCTTATGAGTGGTGTAACAGTAAGCTGCGCCAGACGGGATAATACATTGCAGTGTTGCTGTTTTTTCCACATAAATTAAAAATGGAGTATTGATACTTAAAATCGACTTTAATGTTTCCTAGCGACAATGAATAAGCAGTTTATTGTTTGTTGGATTATTTCCGGGATCAACACAATTTCCGAAGGAGTTTCTTGAGTGAGAATAAACAATAATATTCCTCTGTTTGATTCTGTTTACTTTTTATACAGAAACTTTCCCAACAAATTTTATCAATAATAGAAGCACCATGCTAGCAACTTTTGCTTACATTTATCCACCACACCACCGACCTAGCGGAATGGGACGACCCAATAATCGTCACCGCAAAATCGGCAAAGGAGGAAAAACATTCAACTCAGAGTGTGAGTGAAGATTTGAGAAAGTGCGAATAAAAGTTAATTTGCGATTACTGATATAACAGCCGGCACGTGTCGGACGTCAATTTGAATCGTTGTACATTTCTGACTGAAGGTCAAAGGACACGCGGATTTCTATCCCTTGCAGCCACCATCCCATGTGTAGCGGACAACGATGGCCCAGGGAAAAAAGGTCCCGTAACGATCCCTTTCTCGTTTCGTCGTGCAGCTTGTGTAAGGAAACGCCGTCATCTGTTGATTAAAGCAAAAATCGGAAAATGGAGGTGACACATACGTGGGAGAGTTGAAAATGGGATTTTCCCAAACCACCTTTGCCAAACACGCGGCAGTAAAATCGTCCAATCGATTGATGCTTCCACACTACACGCAAAAATCACTACCATTCGTCGGCACACATTGCGGTCGTTACGGAATGGACCCTTGGCTGTTGCTTGCTATTCCATAGCTCCTGTAGGTACGGGTATGCCGAAAATGGAAAGCAAACAATGGCAACCGGTATTATTCTTCCATTCGAAACACAAAATTAATGGAAAATAGCTGCAAAGAAAATTAAATCGTTTCCCGGTGCTGCGTGTGTGGGGGACTATGTCGGCTCTCAGTTTAGGAATCTGACAAACTTTTCGCGCGGTGTTGATCTGGTTCACCGAGAAAGTATATGAAAATTAAACAATAAATCCTGTATTTTGTTGAGATCTTTTTCCTCCACCGTTCATACATATAGGAGTTGGAGAATTTAAAAACCATTTTAGAAGCCAATTTAAACTTCACTGCTCCTTTTGTTAGGAAGGAAAAACGAAATGGGAAATTTTTTTGACAGGCGCCGGAATAAATTTGCTGTTTTGCTTGCGTGTTGTTCGTAAGTATGGAAAGTATGGAAGGTATACATTACCGCGCAATTGTCCTCCGGTCAGGCAGTAGCAGCGAATCAAGACTGTGTACCTCTCCGTCCATGGCTCGATTGCTGAAAGTGAAGTTCGAATTTGGGAGACTTTTAATTCGTCAATTACCTTTTAAAATTGACTTTCGAAAAGTTATTCACTTAAAATGTCGCTACCGGGAACTGATTTTCGACCATCGCTAGCCAAGTAGCTATGGTATATTCATAAAAAAAATCAATTACCTAACCATGAATATCATATGCATACACTGACTTACCTAGGATAGGCCACACTAGGGCACGTGCCTCACCTTCTTCTATTTAAAGATTGGTATCATGCGTTAGAATTACGAACAAACCGTTGCAGGAGAGTTACACGTCGAGTCTCTTCCGCGGCAAATCTTGTAAAAAATTATTAAAATCTTGTAAAAATTATTTCCTTGTAAGGCTTGTAAGGTTACTAGATGCACGCTACCGAGTCCCTCGATGGCGTTGCCATTTACGGTGTAGTGCCGAGACAACACATCTCTTAATTCAGCCACCTCCTTCGGATCAGTCGCTGTTGTGAGCTGCTCCTAACCAGGAGTACAATCGTGCACTTGGTTGAGGAATAGTCCAGCCACTAAGGGCCGCTCCTGACATGGGGAGCAGACGCTCATATATGACGAGACTATTCCTCGTTGTTACACTCCGCGTTCGCATGAGTGCCTCTTTCCCTATCGGAATACGTCCTTAGTTTCCACAGGGGTTGATTACCCGATCTCCGCCAAGGCTGATTGTATTCCGGCTTATACGACGAGGAGGTAATGATAGAAGTTGCTGGATAAGGGGTGAAGGACCACTCTGGGATCATGTTACGCGTTATCCAGTCGTTCATCAACCACCAGTTCTTTATAGCTAAATAGATTTCTGTTTGCTTAAGCTTGTTCTAGTCAAAGTTACTATCCGTTACTCTCGGTCTAACCATGATGCATAGCAAAAACAACAGAATTGCAATCAAAATTTCAGAAAAAATTGTAAAATGACCGAAAACATCCTACTTGCTCCAGAATCATGAAAAAATTAAATAGAATAGTATTCGTGGTACTTAATAGGGTGGAAAATAAGCATTTTCAATAAAATAGCAGGGGATATTATGGTATTCGTTTCGGTGTATGCTTCATTGAATGCTGCTTGCATCGATTATTAGTAGCTAAAATTCTTAATCCTATTTCCCTCGAGTTTTATTGTAAATTATCGTTTTATGTATTTATCCACGCCAAAAATAAATATTAAAAATTTGAGAATAATCAGTAACTGCACCGAAATGTACTGCGACAGAAATCCTACCCCATTTATCATCATACGCTTAGCCCTTTTGGATCACCAAGCAATGAATTGCCATTCAACTGAGCTCGAGAGTATAACCGTATGTTTCCCAACGAACCAAACTTTTATTAGCCACATTCATAATACCGCACAAAGGAAACAAACTTCCAGACACCAAATGGAGCGCCCAAAAGTCCATTCATGACTCCAAAACATATCACTATGTATGTGCATGTGTGTGTTTGTGCGAAGTGAATGTACGTGTACGAATCTTCGTTGCCGAGGTTGTGTCTGCGTGTGGCTCGTACACAGCGTAGGTAGCTAGCTCCTGCCAAACAATGATTGCTATTTTCTCCACCTACGCTCGTTGGATTCTTCCTTTCAATCCGTTCGGGATGTTGAAACTGGCTGACGGGGAATGAAAAATTCAAACCCGGCTGCTGCTGCTGCTGCTGCTCGTCTCGCGTTGGCTTTGATGAACTTTCGCCTAAAGCATCCGGGACGGCAGAAGGCAGAAGCCCTTACCCGGGCTGCACGGCGACAACGATGACGACGATGTCGACTTTCAGGCCTGGAATTTCATCAATTTTAAAGAATGTCCCTTTCTTCCTCGGAGCAGTATTGGGGATTATCTCCGGTTTGGAGTTCGATAGAGGAATTTTCAATCATTTCACCGCATGCCAACCGGCAGGTTTGCATACATTCGGTGGTCGTGTTCGGCGGTATTTAGCTGGGGATGAAACAGCAGAAAATGGTTCCCGCTACTTCACGGTAGACTTTTTGAGTGTCGGTATATAAAATTTTGTGTGGTGCTTCCCAAATATTTGTGCATCGAGCATCATTGAACAGGAGCGTTGCCTGAAGCCATCTTTCCCGGCAAATCCACATGCACAGCCGGTAGTTTCGATGTGATTGACCGTCGTCCTAGTCAATAGCGAGGCCAATGAGATTCGAGCGACGCTCCTCGTAAAACTTTATCAGAAGTTCACCAAGCAGACCGACCGCATTTGATTCTTTATGGTGATTGTGTATTGTGTGTCCTTTCGTTCCACCAGCCACCGTCGACGCAACAGCGGTACCGAAGAATACCTGTGTGGTTCAGTCGGCGCTTGGGATGAAGGACAATGACTCTTCGGGTAGTGAACAAACTTTACGAGTCCCTCGCCGGGAATGTTTTAGTTCATTTTATCCTTCGGTGAAAATCTGGACAAACGCTTTTTTGCCGCATGTCGTTACTTATTTTACTGGTGGATGACGGCCTTGGTAAGGCGAAGGGGAATTGGCGAGTTCGGTTGCCACAAAGTGAACATTTCGGGGCAATCGGATGGTCAACCGAGCTGCGGAGCTGGATGTGGAATGGAATACCCTCCGGTTTGGTGTTGCGGGTTCTGTGAGCTGGAGTGATTTTTCTCATTTGCCTCCCGCGCCACGGTGCGATGGGAGAAAGTTTTCCTTTCGCTGGGGGAAAAGAGGATATTGGAAACGAAATGTTATTTCTAATAAAGTCCAAAGTTTTGCTTTTACTTTTTTTTCTTCGTCAGTCGGCGCTTGGGTTTTGGGCTCTAGGGGAGATCTTCTGATGATGGTATGGAGTGAACGAAATGAAAGGGGAAATAAACTGCTTCGTCATCACACGAGCAGTGCACTAATGGAAAGTACGTTTGATTCTCGGAAGTCCTTTTGCCGAACGGTAATTAGATTGAGCGTTGTTTGGATTACTTGGACAACCGGAAGGTTCAACGGTACAATAAGAAACCATAATGAGAAGTGGTTCCACTTTTAGCATTTATGAGGTTAATAATTTAACAATACACCCCTCATCTTACGAACTTTGCATAGTCATTCATACAACAAAGGAAAGATGGATATCATACGATGAATGACGTTAGTCTCTAGCATGCTAGGGTTATCAAGATGGTGGCCAGCGCAATTAGGAACGCTCTTTTGTTATGATTTTGTGCTCCTATTGTAATTAAAAGTTATGTTTTACCGATAAAAGCTTAGTTTGAAGGCAATGCATATCGTGGTTTAACATCGACCGGAATATTTTCTACCTGTATATAATTTGTCTGATGTAATAGCTTTACAGTAATGCAGAAAAAAAGAAATCATGCAGCGTAAAAATAAGAAACGTGTTTTCGTATTTAGAGTAAGTCGGGCGTAGGTATGACACGTGAAATTTTCTTCAGTTTTCGCGAGATACCTGGAACAGACAGACAGACAGACAGACAGACAGACAGACAGACAGACAGACAGACAGACAGACAGACAGACAGACAGACAGACAGACAGACAGACAGACAGACAGACAGACAGACAGACAGACAGACAGACAGACAGACAGACAGACAGACAGACAGACAGACAGACAGACAGACAGACAGACAGACAGACAGACAGACAGACAGACAGACAGACAGACAGACAGACAGACAGACAGACAGACAGACAGACAGACAGACAGACAGACAGACAGACAGACAGACAGACAGACAGACAGACAGACAGACAGACAGACAGACAGACAGACAGACAGACAGACAGACAGACAGACAGACAGACAGACAGACAGACAGACAGACAGACAGACAGACAGACAGACAGACAGACAGACAGACAGACAGACAGACAGACAGACAGACAGACAGACAGACAGACAGACAGACAGACAGACAGACAGACAGACAGACAGACAGACAGACAGACAGACAGACAGACAGACAGACAGACAGACAGACAGACAGACAGACAGACAGACAGACAGACAGACAGACAGACAGACAGACAGACAGACAGACAGACAGACAGACAGACAGACAGACAGACAGACAGACAGACAGACAGACAGACAGACAGACAGACAGACAGACAGACAGACAGACAGACAGACAGACAGACAGACAGACAGACAGACAGACAGACAGACAGACAGACAGACAGACAGACAGACAGACAGACAGACAGACAGACAGACAGACAGACAGACAGACAGACAGACAGACAGACAGACAGACAGACAGACAGACAGACAGACAGACAGACAGACAGACAGACAGACAGACAGACAGACAGACAGACAGACAGACAGACAGACAGACAGACAGACAGACAGACAGACAGACAGACAGACAGACAGACAGACAGACAGACAGACAGACAGACAGACAGACAGACAGACAGACAGACAGACAGACAGACAGACAGACAGACAGACAGACAGACAGACAGACAGACAGACAGACAGACAGACAGACAGACAGACAGACAGACAGACAGACAGACAGACAGACAGACAGACAGACAGACAGACAGACAGACAGACAGACAGACAGACAGACAGACAGACAGACAGACAGACAGACAGACAGACAGACAGACAGACAGACAGACAGACAGACAGACAGACAGACAGACAGACAGACAGACAGACAGACAGACAGACAGACAGACAGACAGACAGACAGACAGACAGACAGACAGACAGACAGACAGACAGACAGACAGACAGACAGACAGACAGACAGACAGACAGACAGACAGACAGACAGACAGACAGACAGACAGACAGACAGACAGACAGACAGACAGACAGACAGACAGACAGACAGACAGACAGACAGACAGACAGACAGACAGACAGACAGACAGACAGACAGACAGACAGACAGACAGACAGACAGACAGACAGACAGACAGACAGACAGACAGACAGACAGACAGACAGACAGACAGACAGACAGACAGACAGACAGACAGACAGACAGACAGACAGACAGACAGACAGACAGACAGACAGACAGACAGACAGACAGACAGACAGTGCAGTTAACCCAAGTAACAATTCCAAGTTTTATTACGTTCGTATAGCGGTTTTCATGACCAATTTCATAAAACCGCTAATGAAACTATGAGCTCCACCAGAACTTTCTGATGACCGCTATAAAACTGCTTTCTGACCAAGTGGCCCACGCCTCAGAATGTTTTCATAACCGCTATAAGAGTCAGGCTATAAACTCAAGTAGTCGTATCACGCTCTGCTAAAAGCAGCAATAAAACCGATTAAGCTTTCGCTACTTGACAGCCATCGCCATAATTTAAAAAAGCTTTTCGCTTTATGCTTTTCGCTTTACTTGCAAACGCCAGATAAGTTCGGTAGCTTTGTCAACTTGAAAATATATCCGTGAGCAGAAAAGTTTTAGTTTTACTGACAGATCATTCTGAACGATTTGGTTTATAGCTACCAGAATAAAATATCCCATAGAATATTTATTAATTTCCCAAGTAACAATTTCAGGCTGATCAAACGCTTTTATAGCTGATTTTATTCAACCTGTGGCGGATCTATGGTTTAGGTTTAGAAATAAAAACCTTTTTTCAGCTCTTAAACATCTAAATCTGGTGATTTTATCAAGCTTCAGGCTAATTGATGGCTGCTTTCGAAGCTGCAATGAAGCTTAATAGAAACTGTTTTGCGCTTTTAAATAGCCAATTTGCGCAATGCTGTCAATTCTATTTTTAGAACGAGAATAGTTTTGCAATCTGCTTTGCCAGTCGCTTAATCAACGCTTCGTCAACCTTTATGCAGCCAAAAAAAAAAAAATCTATTTTTAAATTTAAAAAAATGAAACGCGGCCTTTATTTATTTTGCTGAAAACATGTTTCGAACGCGATATTTTTAATTTCGAATAACTTTAAATTCGTATAATTAAGGAGCTAGCTAATTAAAAATGCATGTCTTTTTCCGGGAATTGAACCCGCCGTCTTTTGATCCATAAGCACTCACCGTATGATCCGCCCCATTTGCATCTGCAGAACAGACAGTAAGAATAGCTTTACACCTGAAGCCTAGCCCGCCTAGCGTGAAGCAGTCGATAATGCCGATAACTGCCAAACTTTTGCTGTCAGCCGAATTGCGAAATTCTACGCTCTGACAGTATGTGTGCTGTGAGTCGAAAAAAAACTTAGAAGAAGTTTGTAAAGCCACTTTAACACCCTTAAGCAACCTTACAGTAGTTTGAAAGCTGTGAGCCTAATGAAAACTTCCACTCTACACTTTAACACCTTTAAGCAGCCGTAAAACGGTTTGATGTTTATGGCTGTTTAGAAGCAGATTTTTTAGTAGAAAAATCCGCTATTAAGCTTGTTTATCAACTTTTGGGAGAGAACTGGTTTGAAAAACTTAAAGTAGCTTAAACATCGCTTATTTAAACACCATTTAAGTGCATAAAGCAGCTTTGATCGCCTTAAACCAACCCGTAAACAGCCATTGCTCTTGCAATTCAGCTACCATTGTTACTTGGGTTTAAGCAATTTTGTTGGTTTGCACTATGTGCGCATTTAATTTCATCGTGCATTTTGATATGATAGGTCGATAAAATCAGCGCGCCACTGAAATTTTGCAATTTTCGAAAACTGGTTGTTTTAACAAATTGAAAATATTCAGTTAGTCAATCTCAATTTCTAGCAAAATCATTTTAGTTGCTTCCTCTGACAGGAAAACCGATTGATAATGACCTTCTTTCTGCAAAATACTTTGCTTTGATGAATTGTTGTTTGCGAGCTAAAACAAAATACCAGAATATGGCAATATGGCTTCGCATAAAAAAATGATTTTGGTGTTGAACTTTGGTATTCTTCATAATAGCAGCAAAAAAACTGTTTGGTTAGGGTGGTACCATTTTAATAGCTCTATAAAACTAACAGATTTATTGCGGTTTGACAAGTAACCGTGATAAGATCAATTTCGATTGGTGCGCCATTTTGTGTTGCTACGCCACACTTATGGTAAGTTTATAGCAGACGTGGTGCAGCCAACAAGTTTTAACGTGGTAATATAAGCAACCGCAATAAATTCGCTTTATTAACAGTTTTATTATGGTTTTCTAGCTAGCTATAAGTGTGTTTGGACTCGTATCCTCTTGGTATTGCGCAATACCACCATAAATCCAGTGGTAATGATGAGGGGCTCTGTAGCCGCAAGGTTACCGAGTCTGCTTTGACAAGCGAATGGTCATGGGTTCGAATCTTAGTAGAATCAGGCCATTCAATGTCAAAGTGACTTTAGCATGAGTTTATTCTCAGGCCCCTCATCGCCCTTCCTTCATGCTGAGTTCTATATTATCCCGATATGGCCTATTGACAGTGCAAAAATGAGACCCTTATAGTAAAAATGCACTGGTTTGCTACGCCAGGGATGACTATAATTGGGGACTGTGCGCTGTCATGTGGAACGAGGTGGGTAAAGTAGAGTAAAGTATTGATAGAAGGGTACCCAATTACACACAAGCACGCATAAAAAAAAAAAAAAATTCAATAAGCATATCGCTCACTCAATAGCGACTATAGCCAAAATAAATGCAGTGCGGGTTATACAACAAACACCCGGGCGATATCACAATAGATCTAACCATAATGGTCGCAGTGATGAGTCCATACAGGAAAAAAAAAAAAAAAGTGGTAATGATTCATACCGCAATAAAACCTTTATAAAATTCAAGTAAAACCAAGTAGCTTTGAATTGTTACTTGGGAAGGGACCAATAAGATAATGAAGTTCCATATTTTTCGTATTTTTATACATAACTTTTGAACTAAAATTGTGATAAATATGAAATTCAATAGCGACCAATGGGACACCTAGACCTTTCATGTGACACTAAGAACATTAAAATCGGTCCAGCCATCTCCGAGAAAAGTGAGTGAGATTAAAAGCGTCACATACACACACACACACACATACACACACACACACACACACACACACACACACACACACACACACACACACACACACACACACACACACACACACACACACACACACACACACACACACACACACACACACACACACACACACACACACACACACACACACACACACACACACACACACACACACACACACACACACACACACACACACACACACACACACACACACACACACACACACACACACACACACACACACACACACACACACACACACACACACACACACACACACACACACACACACACACACACACACACACACACACACACACACACACACACACACACACACACACACACACACACACACACACACACACACACACACACACACACACACACACACACACACACACACACACACACACACACACACACACACACACACACACACACACACACACACACACACACACACACACACACACACATACATACACACAAACAGAAAATGCTCAGTTTTCGAAACTGAGTCGAATGGTATATGACATTCGGCCCGCAGGACCTTGTTTCCATTTCCGAGTGATTTCTATACCTCTATACTATATATTTATATAGTAGAAAGGCAAAACCGTGATCGAGTGCAGGGACCTGGACGACATAACGATAGAATAGAAGTTAAGGAATACGTTGAAAGTATAGTGCGAATTGGGCGGCGTACCGATGGTAATCCCGCTCAGGAAGAGATATGGCGGAACGCAGACGGCGATTCGTCTCTCAGCGGTAGCAGCGTCCAAGCTACTGATGAAGGGCAAAATTAAAGATGGGTGCCCAAGTAACAATGTGAGTTTTATTGTACTCTTATAGCGGTTTTCATGACCAATTTTGAGCATAAAAGCCATCATAAGAGTGTGATAAAACCAAAATTGTTGCTTGGGTGATCAGTGTGTGTTCTGAAAGCCATCCTTCGTGTAACCAAGTAAATGGAACATTGTTTCAGGTGCTGAGGCTTCGGCCATCAGGCGCGTAACTGTGAAGGTACGGATAGATCCAGATAGTGTCGGAAATGCGGCGAGAATGACCGTTTTGCAAGCGAATGCGCAAAGCCACCGAGGTACACGATCTGCAAATATTCAGAGACAAATGGCAGTCGACAACGGAGTCGTTGTGCGACGTCGCGATAATTGTAGAGCCGTACCGAATTACTCCCGGTAACGGTAACTGGGCATCTGATAAAGCAGCAATGGTTGCAATACACGTAATGGGCAAGTTCCCCATTGAGAAGGTGGTTTCCAGTTCGTACGAGGGTTTCGTGATTGTCAATGGGATCTACGTACGCAAGCTGGACGAACTGACCGAAAAACTCATCGGGCGAAGGCCGAACATCGTTGCGGGAGACTTTAACGCTTGGGCTGTGGAGTGGGGGAGCAGATGCATCAACGCCAGAGAGTACAGAGTGTTAGAAGCCCTGGCTAAGCTGGAAATTGCACTGTTCAACAAAAGTACCGTTAGCACTTTTCGTAAAGACGGTCGCGAATCCATCATTGATGTAACTTTTGGCAGTCCATCCCTGATGCCGAACATAAATTGGAGGGTCTGCAAAGGATGTACCCATAGCGATCACCAGGTGATTAAATATAGTATCGGCCGGCGATAGAACAGACAGCTAGAACCTACGAACGGAAGTGGAAGACGACAGCCTTTGACAGGGATCTTTTCGTCGAGGCACTCCGAGTGGACGGAAGATCGATCTTGAATGAGAACGAGTTGACGGATATATTGATCAAGGCATGTGATGCTACCATGCCCAGAAAACAGGAACCGAGAAAAGAGCGGCGACCGGCTAATTGGTGGAATGCAGCAATTATCAACCTTCGTGCTTGTTGTCTCAGAGCCAGAAGACGCGTCCACAGAACTGTAGCAGATCGAAAAGAACGTAGCGCGGCATTTAGAGTGGCCGTGGCTGCATTAAAACGGGAGATAAAACAAATTAAACGCAACTGTTTCAAGGAGCTGTGCCGAGAAGCTGACGCCAATCCCTGGAGTGACGCGTACCGAATCATAATGGCGAAAGTAAAAGGTCCTGTGACAATTAGGCAGTTGTGTCCGAATAATCTGAAGGCAATCGTGGAGGGACTTTTTCCGACGCACGCCCGTACGATGTGGTCAACAACACCGTACGGTCCATAAGAGAGGACTAGCGCTGGCAGTGGTAAGACGGCTAAAAATGAAGAAGGCCCCTGGTCCTGATGGGATTCCAAACGTGGCTCTGAAGGCAGCAACACAAGCGTTCCCGTATTTGTTCAGAACCGTGCTGCAGAAATGCTCAGAAGATGGTAGCTTCCCGGACAGATGGAAGATCCAGAAGCTAGTGCTGTTGCCGAAGCCAGGAAAGCCTGCGGGGGACTTCGCGTCATACAGGTCGATACGTCTGCTGGATACATGCAGAAAACTCCTGGAGAGGATAGTCCTGAATAGGCTTACGATGCATACAGAAGGTGAACACGGTCTGTCAAACATGCAGTTTGGGTTCCGGAAACGGAAGTTCACGGTGGATTAAATTCGGACAGTCATCGAGCGAGCCGAGAAGTCGTCCAAACAGAGGCGAAGAGGAGATCGTTTTTACGCCGTTGGTTGTAACGATCGACGCAAAAAACGCCTTTAACAGTGCCAGCTGGGAGGTCATCGCCGAGTCGCTGCATGGAATGCATGTCCCGGGATATCTATGCAGAATACTGAGGAGTTACTTCAGGAATCGGACGCTAGTTTACGAGACCGCTGAGGGGCGCAAGACGATGAACATTACGTCTGGAGTCCTACAAGACTCCATCCTTGGTCCAACGCTCTGGAACGGGATGTATAACAGTGTATTGTCTCTGAAGCTGCTTAGAAGCGCAGTGATCGTCGGCTCTGCAAATGACATCATGCTATCGGTGACAGGCGAGTCACTGGAGGAGGTAGAATTGCTGGTGACAGAGGGGATTAAAACTATCGAGAACTGGATGCATGGTGCAAAGCTACAAATCGCCCACCATAAAACGGAGGTTCTGCTGGTTAGCAACCGTAGAGCCGTACAACTTGCAGTCGTCACCGTCGGAGAGCACATTATTACTCCAACGCGCGCGATCATGCATCTGTGAGTAATGATAGACGACCAGTTGAACTTCAACTGCCACGTCGACTACGCCTGCGAGAAGGCGGCGAAGGCTATCAATTCGATAGCCAGAATCATGCCGAATAGTTACGGGCCGAGTAGTAGCAAGCGGAGGCTGCTGGCTAGTGTGTCATCGTCGATACTGCGGTATGGAGGTCCAGGCTGGATCGCCGCATACAATCGAAACGGAATCGCGTGCTGAATAATACTTTCCGACTCATGGCTGTAAGAGTCGCCAGTACGTATTAAACAATATCGTCGGAGGCAATATGTGTTATCGCTGAAATGATCCCCCTCAGCATCATGCTCGTAGAAGATAACGACTGCTACGGACGAAGAAACGCCAGAGGAGTCCGGAAGCTGGCGAGAGAAGAGTCGCTGAGCAAATGGCAGCAAGAGTGGGATACGGCCGAGAATGGTACATGGACGTACCGACTCATACCGGTTCTGTCAACCGGGTTGAACAGGAAACATGGAGAAGTCGGGTTCCACTTGACACAGTTTCTCTCAGGTCACGGTTGCTTCAGCCAATACCTGCACCGGTTCGGGCACGCTGCGGCACCAGTCTGCCCGGAATTCAGAGAGACAGTAGAAAAACCATAGCATGTGGTTTTTGAATGTCCTCGATTTGCCGCGATACGAAGGGAGATGCCGCCCCTAACGGTGGAGAACATAGTGGGTGAAATGTGTCGGGAGGAAAGCGTGTAGAATGCCGTCACCGGCGTTGTAGCACAGATTATGTTGCAACTGCAACGACAATGGAGAAACGACCAGCGAATTACAAATCCCGATTAGCAGACAATCTCGACAGACGCATCGGTGGAGTAATGAGCGCGACGGAGCAAACCAAGCTTAGACAGAAACACGACGAAGACGGCCGAGAGAGGATGGCTGTTATGTTGGTCGCGTCTCGACAGGTGAAGTAAAAGTGCAGTGCAGAAGTGTTGAACCCAATAGGAAACCCTACGACGGTGACCGTGAGGAGATGGAAATCATGATGGTCGCAATTTCTGGATCGGTACACATCTCGACAGGTGCAAGAAAACTGAACGGTGAAGGAGCATGTAGTAGCATCCAGAATGGCAGAACCCTGCGAGGGTGCCTGTGAAGGAGTGGAAGTTATGACGGTCACCATCTCCGGATCGGTGTGTACAGACCCGGCCTTCCCCCGAAGTAATACTTAACGGTAGTTCCGGAGGGGTTAGGTCAGACTCCTTGAGGTTTTTTGCGGGTTAGAGTCCCACACTGTGCCACAAACATCATTAGTGTGCCTGGCATAGAACGTTTCTTCACGTAAAAAAAGCAGATGGAATTTTCTAAGAAAGGAACAGACCACGCTCCCTTTAAATATTTTTGCATCCATAAGTTTATAAACTATGGTTGTTTATTGACAGTGACAATGACAGTTTTGAAACTCGTTGTACATTTTGAGTTCGTTCTCAAAATGTCTTATTGAAGAAGCATCGTCACTGGCATATCGTGTTCCGATTCTGGACTGGTCGAATCGAGAATAAATTTCAATACAATCCCGCTATGCTCTGAGCGTGTATGTGGAAGTATTGATGTGCATTTGTGAATGTGGGAAGCGGTCCGTTAAGCGCCGTTTCCCTGCGTGAATATTGTTATTCCACTCGGTTGGAATGGAACCGTTTTCTGCAGCCTCTCCCGCCAAAGTACATTCTAGTAGGGTACGGAAGGGTATTTTTAGCCCATTAAGCGGTAGCCTAAACAATATTCAGGAATTACGTTGAAACTTTATTTATTCGAGACAAGATTTTTATATCAGTTGATAGAATAAAGGTTGGTAAACGGCTGGATAATGCGGAATATAGACCCCATGGTGGTCGTTAGCCTCTTATCCAGCAACTCCGATCCCGACCTCCTCGTGGTACGAGCCGGAATACGAGCAACCTTAGCAGAGATCAGGTAACCAACCCCGGTGGAAACTAAGGTCGTATACTAACCGGGAAGGAGGTATAGTGAGTCTCGGCACTATAAGATGGCAGCCCCATCACGAGACTCGGTAGTGTTGCCCCAGTACGGCTACACACCTAAATTAAACATAAACTAACAACATTCAAGCATATACGGAGCGGAATATTCGGCATCGACCTAGGCGACGGAATAAGGACGACGAATGGAGACTCGGGACTTGGAACTGCAGATCGATAAATTTCACAGGTTGCGAGCGGGTGCTGATTGAACAGCTGGAACCCTGCAAACTCGGCATCGTAGCTCTACAGGAAATCTGTCGCAAAGGAGAGAAGGTATGGAAGATCCGTGGCGGAAAGGCCCAGTTTTACCAGAGCGGTGGCGCTACCAACGAACTGGTAACGGGCTTTGTAGTGCTGGGCGGAATGCAGGATCGCGTGATTGTTTGGAAGGCGATCAACGAGAGAATGTGTGTATTGAGGATAAAGGGCCGTTTCTTCAATTATAGCATCATTAACGTGCACTGCTCGCACGAAGGTAGACCCGACGATGAGAAAGAAGCGTTCTACGCGAGGCTGGAGGCAACGTACGACAGCTGCTCGTCACGGGACATCAAGATCGTCATCGGGTCGGTAGGTCGGTAGGGAAGAAATGTATAGACTGGTGGTAGGACCCCATAGCCTGCACACTGACACAAACGATAACGGGCAACGATGTATAAACTTCGCAGCTTTCCGAGGCCTGGTGATTCGAAGCACCTGTTTCCCGTGCAAGGATATCCACAAAGCCACCTGGAGATCAGCTGACCAACGTACAATGAACCAAATTGACCACGTTCTCATAGAGGGCCGGTTCTTCTCTAACATTACGAACGTACGCTCCCGTCGGGGTGCGGATATTGATTCTGACCATTACCTAGTAGCAGTACATGTGCGCTCAAAGCTATCCACCGTATACCGGACACGTCAAAGCCGCCCTCCTCGGCTGAACATCAGGCAGCTAGATAACCCACAAGCTGCCGAGAACTACGCGCGAGTACTGAATGAGGCACTGCCTTCTTCCGAGGAGTTAGGTGCTTCAAACCTCGAAGACGGTTGGGGCAGGATACGCTCGGCCATCGGAGAGGCCGCTACCGCGGCACTAGGTATTGAGCCTCGGAGTACACAAAATGATTGGTTTGATGGGGAATGCCAACAAGCGGTGGAGGAGAAAAAAAATGCTTGGAAAAATTATCTAAGTATTGCCACTAGAGAGAACCTGGCCAAGTACCGACGAACTAGGAACCAGTTGACCACGATCCTGAGGAGAAAAAAGCGCCAAAAGGAGGACAGAGATCGTGAAGAATTAGAGCAACTATTCTGAGCTAATGACACGCGCAAGTTTTATGAGAAGGTGAACCAAACTCGGAAGGGCTACACAACGAAACCTGACATGTGTAGGGACGAGGAAGGGAATCTAATTACAAACGAGCGTGAGGTGGTCGACAGGTGGAAGCAGTTCTTCGATGAACACCTCAATGGCGAAGTCGCAGAAGGAGGCGGAACGGAAATTAACCTAGTAGCGCCCATGGAAGACAGTGATGTCCTAGCACCTGATCTCCAAGAAGTCAAACGAGAAATCGGTCTGCTGAAGACCAATAAAGCCGCTGGGAAGGACCGCCTACCGGCAGAGCTTTATAAACATGGCGGAGAAACGCTAGCAAAGGCTTTACACTGGGTTATTTCGAGGATTTGGGAGGAGGAAAAGCTACCGGAGGAATGGATGGAAGGAGTGGTTTGTCCCATCTACAAAAAGGGTGATCGGCTAGACTGCTGCAACTATCGCGGTATTACGCTGGTAAACGCCGCCTACAAGGTACTCTCCCAGATTCTGTTACGCCGGCTGTCACCGATAGCACAAGGTTTCGTAGAGAATTATCAGGCGGGTTTCATGGGGGCTCGCGCAACTACGGACCAAATTTTTACTATCCGACAGATCTTGCAGAAATGTCGGGAGTACAACGTGCCCGCGCATCACATCTTTATTGATTTCAAAGCAGCATACGATACAGTCTATCGAGACAACCTATGGCAGATAATTCACGAATACGGTTTTCCGGACAAACTGACGCGTCTGATCAGAGCTACATTGGATCGAGTGATGTGTTTCGTACGCATCTCTGGGACACTCTCGAGTCCCTTCGAGACGCGGCGAGGGTTGAGACAAGGTGACGGTTTATCCTGCATGCTGTTCAACATCGCTCTTGAGGGAGTGATCCGACGTGCGGGCATCGAAACGAGAGGCACGATTTTTACCAAGAGTAGCCAACTTCTAGGCTTTGCAGATGACTTCGATATCATTGCCAAGAACTTTGCGACGGCGGAGGCAATCTACGCCAGACTGAAAGCGGAGTCTGGGAGAATTGGGCTAAAAATAAATGCGTCGAGGACCAAATACATGAAAGAAAGAGGCTCAAAGGAAACAAATGCGCGCCTCTCACGGACGGTAACCGTTGACGGCGACGAACTAGAAGACGTAGAGGAGTTCGTGTATTTGGGATCGCTGGTGACCGCGGATAATAACACTAGTAAGGAGATCCAGCGGCGCATCCAAGCGGAAAATCGGGCCTACTTTGCCCTTCGTAAAACGCTACGATCAGGAAGCATACGCCGCCGCACGAAGCTAACAATGTACAAAACCATTATTAGACCGGTAGATCTTTATGGACTTGAAGCCGTGACGCTGCTTACGGAGGACATACGCGCCCTTGCCGTGTTTGAGCGGAAAGTGCTGCGGACGATATTTGGCGGAGTACAAACTGAAAGCGGAGAGTGGCGGAGGCGTATGAATCACGAGCTACAGGCACTGCTTGGGGAGACTCCCATCGTACAACTAGCGAAATTTAGCAGGCTACGGTGGGCCGGACACGTCGTAAGGATGCCGGACGACAGTGCGACGAAAATAGTCCTCTTCAACAACCCCGCCGGCACCAGGTCGAAAGCGATTTGCGACTTCTGAGACGACTAGGAAATTGGCGACGAGTGGCCCAAGACCGAGTTGAATGGAGACGAGTACTTGAAACAGCACGAGCCACCCCGGCTCTATGCTGCTGAAGAAGAAGATGATAGAATAATATTTACTGAATATCAGCGTGTATTTTGGTCTTAATGAAACGCTACTAAATTTGAGTTACAGTCGCGAAAAACGATGAAGTCGCTGCGGCTAAATTGGGCCCATTTTCTATAGTGGTGTCTGTGTTTTTTAAATTCGACCGGCCGAAATAGCCTGCACAGGGACTATATGTTTTTCAAAAACAGATCAAAAGAGAGACCGATGGATAACGTGACGGTATTGCCTAGATACCGGCTCATTGAATATAACTAGTTGTGCAGTGACAATAGCTTGCTGCTGGCGCTAGTGTATCATTTAATCGTTCATATACATTAGCATCAGTAGCAAGTGGTTGTCACTCAAATACTAGCTATGTCAACACGACAGAAGAGTTTCAGGCGCAATTGTATCACATCTTGGTAATAGTGTAAATAAAGCACCATATGCTGAAATTAAAAGCAAAATGTTGCAAATTGCTAGTGAATGAAAATTGATTTATATTTTCATATCAGAGAGGAAGTTTTGTGTTCTTCCGCGATAAAGTGAAGTAGAATTGTTCTGTGATAGCATATTCACAGCTGTTTAGTTTCTAGAATAAGTAAACGTGATCATAATTGTGTGTTTTCCAAACCATCATCAAGAGCGGATACGCGTAAGCGATTGCTGCTGGTTTTTTCAGCCTGATTACGTGGCAGTGGAAAAACAGTGATTTTGATGTTTATTGAATAAAATTTAGCAAATACTTACATTTTTACGAAAATAGTTATGACACATTAAAGCTTATGAGTGCTACATTCGTTTCAGTATTGTTGTATAGCGGCACAGTTTTCATTTGGGAAAGCGCAGTAAAAAAGGTAATGTATGCCGAATTTAGTAGCGTGCTGGAAATACCCTCCCGTACCCTACTAGCACTGGCAAAGGCACGCTTGGGACAAAAGCCAATACCTTCGTACGTATGCACGCACCGAACATCATACATACGTACGAAACAGTTGTCCATCCGCCCGTGGACCACGAAAGCCGTTGGAAAATGTAGCAAATTACTGTTGGCGATTATTTCCAATTGGATGGACGAAAACTGGTTGTGCGGAGACAGTGGAAAGCGGGAAGCATGCAAGCCGCCAAAATGGGGATTGGCATATTGGACAAGGCCGGTAGGGATTTTCGGTCCCGGCGAATTTAGGTGATGTCGGAACAAGCTTTTCCATGTTGAATGAAAAAGGCAGAGGGAGAGGGAAGAGAGGCCGGGTCGATTAGACCGATTTTGTGAAGTGCATAAAGTGTTTGTGGTGTTACGGGCTGGATGAACACGGTGGCCATTATCAGCTTGACTAGGCACCATGCGTTTCGCTGACACTTGTTTCCGTAGATTTGCATACCGAGATTTGGACGGACGGATCAACGATGGATGGTGTCGGCCGAGCAATTGGCCCGGGGGGCAACACTTTCGGTTGGGTGGCCGCACATAGTCGTGCCACTTTGTTCGCTTTGATAAAAGCGAGAGAATTATTCATATGGCCAATGCACCGGACCGGGGAATGTGACCAATTTTCAATCGATTACTTTGAAATATAGTTAACAATGGTTTAAATTACTTTGGTTTAAATTACTTTCAATATACTCTTTCTGAGATAGTTGAATTGATACTTAAAAGTTCCGTATAATAATCCTTTCCAGAATTGCAGATTAACTTAATTAATGAAAACAATTTAGCTTTATTCTAATATTAGAAAAGTTAAATCCACCTGCTTCAGTAACAGTAACAATAAAAGTTTCAATAAAAATAAGAAAATAATTCTTTCATAAAATATGATTCCCTCAACCACAACAATGCATCCTGTTTAAAAACGACGAATTTCGTTACCCAATTGTCTCATAAAGAATGCGGGTGTCTGCTCATAACTGTATAACCTAATGAGATATATTCATGGCAAATGGCACTTCCATCGCGACTATTGCTGTTCATTATCGGCTGACAGCAGCACGGTGAGTTACTGGTGTTTCCCCCTACTGAAAAGGGCTTTTCCTTCCAACGGATTGCCGTCTATCTGCTGCGACAGTTGGCCATCTCAAAAGGCGATAGGCATCGCAAGTTACGACCTTCAATTAGGACAGAAAACATAACCTCGCCACCCACTGTACAGTTCGTTCTTCTCCGATCTGGCCGTTTCTGCTCGGTCGTTGCTGTCGGTTTTCTGTAATTGCTCATTTCAAGCCAGCTGAATTTAATTAGTCCTCCCAGCGCTGTCCTCGAATCGAACTGCCGCTCGACTTTTGACTACATACAGATACAGTAGGATACAGACATGAATACATATTCACGTTTTCGAACGCATCCACTTTGTTCACGGATTGCGTTTCATTCATGAACGAAATCGCTGCCGCCGGAGCTAATCCTATTTGCCGTACCGTTTCTGCTGCAAATCCCCAGGGATGGGATAGGGACGCTGCCGTAGTAGTCGGTCGGTAGCTGCAGGCCGATGAGCCGTCGGGATGCGGGAACAGGGAAATCTAATTTACATAAAACATACAACAGTGGCAGCGTGAGTGACATAGGACAATTTTGCAAACGGCTGGCCATGTGCGGATGTTTCCCACTTCACTGTTCGGGGCTTTTTTTCTTTCCTGCTTTCTTTTTTATTTTGGCCGTAATGTTCTCAGTTTACCATGTCTAAAATTGGCATTACATTTCCGCTGTAACCACAGATCTCAACTTGCTCTAAAAATAACTGAAGGAACTTATTACTATCCCATTATATAAAAGACTCTTTCGCTTCACCTCCTGGCAAACGTGTTTTTCGCATACAACAACAGTAGCACTTTTGACAGAAAAGACAACAATCTTTCAATCTATCTTCGCTGCTTTTAGTTTGCTCGCCTAACGCAATACCCATCTAATTCCGTCCGTTTTTCGTTCCGTACGGAATTCGCTCGAAATAGACAACAGTTGTGAATGAAATTGTGGCCCTAATGCTGTTAATCTCGCATCGCATTATTGGCCCGACTCCGGAATTCCGAATTCTGCAGCCACGGAACGGCATACGACAATGCATTATTTATATCCCTCGGTACCGTCGTCGGTGGAAAACTATGCTGGCTGTGCTAGTCCTCCGTGTGTTTACATAAAATTCGCCATTAGAGAAATTTGATTTCGAAATCCCCTCGCAGGGCTAAGCTACGGTGGAGCGAGAGGGAAAGAGCGTGTCTGTTTTTTTTCCTATCTATAAAATTAGACAATCAAAAATTAGAAGTTTGAACCGTTCGGAAAAGCCTATTTCGCTACAATAACAATCACATGTTTGAACCGATCCCTCCATTCCAACGGAAATTGAACTAAAAATTGATGTTATTATCCATACCATTGCGTAGATTATTCAACAACTGACAGCCTTTATCTGCTAAAACAGTGGGAGTAGCACACATACCCTCCCGCTACCCGTCCGACGAGGCATCTCGTTATTCGGAAGGGAAAATGACCAACTGCCAGAGACAAAGAATTTCCACCCCTTCGGGATGTGGGCGATGCGATCCGGGATGTCGCACTACCGAAGCCGCCGTGACTGTCGCCTCCGGCTAAAGAGCCACGCAGCACAGCTGCAGCGCAAAATCGCAACCGTCATAAGCCGGCTGGCTGCTGATGCTGGAGTCTTCGCCGCATCGGCCCGAGGCGCGTCGAACGACACGACAGATATATATTAGCGTTGGCCAAATTAAAGTGGGGTCATTTGCGAAACCATAATCTGTTCCATGTCCTGCGGCCGTCCGATCGGCCAAAAGTGGAATCCTTGCCATATAGATTTAAACTCCCTCTCCGGTGAAAACGCGGCAGCAGCAGCCAGTGGTATGATTTGACCCGTTCGATTAACTCTATTACCGGTTAGTGAGCCATTAAATTGGTTGCAGGTTATTATGCAAGACTGAAACGAACGGGATATACACTGTCCTTTAGTGCAGTGGGGGCGCCGAAGTAAGTCCCGGTGGAGTGTCACGTCATGTTCGAGTGACATTTATTCACGCGGACTCGAATTATGCTTTTCGGGTTTCGTGGCAGTGGCAATCTGTAAACATTGTTGGTTTTATTT
This sequence comes from Sabethes cyaneus, assembly GCF_943734655.1. Classification (NCBI taxonomy): domain Eukaryota; kingdom Metazoa; phylum Arthropoda; class Insecta; order Diptera; family Culicidae; genus Sabethes; species Sabethes cyaneus. The sequence continues at coordinate 106,583,759 of NC_071353.1, read as the reverse complement.
GTGTTTTTTCGTTGTAATTTACGAAAAGTTGAATACAGAACTACTGTTCCATATACATTCCGAGAAACAATAATTATCTGCATCAAACCTCGATTTAGCAATTTGTTTGCTGAACCAAACTAATCTGGTGTTCTTGTAAACATGTATGTTGTCATACGGAGCAGGAGTCTTACAACTGCATCCAACCAACCCCGGCAAGGTACTTTCACTGTTTTCATGAATTTCTTATGCCCCTGGCGGAGTGTGCTACTAAATGTACGTCAATCATGGTTGACAATGGATGTTCTGTTCCGATACTATTAAACAATTGCTTCTTCCATATGCAATGATAATGACTATACCGAGGGTAATGCGTAATTTTACGCCTAAATTTTATTTGAATTTTTTTGCTTCATGAGATAACTTACGACAAAGTGCGCGTAGTCTCCTTTAAACGTATGTGTCGTATAGGAAACATCGTATGTTTCCTGCTCTATGTTTCCGCAAATGTCTAAATGTTGTTATACTAATAATCGGTTTGGTCTTGCCTGTTCTCTCAGGTGAAATTCAGGAGCTTCTTGCCACCCTGCCAATAACTGTCACGTTATTGAAATATAGTTGATTCCCTCACCCATTCACTTCCTTTTTTGAATATTGGTTTTTTCATGTTCGCTAACAATCGTTCATAAGATGACAATTGTCGCATGTTTACTGCTCCATGCTTCTGTAAACATTTGAATTTTACCAACTCTAATGACCGTTTTGATCTTAACTTTTTTCAAGTTTTGGAATTTGGAAGCTGCATACTTCCTTACCAAACATACCTTTCTTTTGCATTGTACTTTTTCAACAATGGATATTCATTCTTGTAGTGTCCAATTTCGTTGCATCCGAAACATCTGTCGGTCAACATGTTAGACTGCAGTGCAATGTTGTGGTTTTTCTATTCCTCGGATTCATCAACTTCTGCGTCCTAGAATATCAGCTTCAAGCTCTTCATGAAGTTGGATCGTTAGCGACCCCTTGATGAATTTTTACTTCGTCGGAATCTTCTCGTCAAAATACGTTTCCAGATCTTCCAGATGAACTTGGTCAGTAACTCGTTGTTAACGTTTTTACGTCGAAGATGTTTTCCCAATCGAAGCCACGTACTGCGTCAGCGGTAATGTCCCTCTCGTAACCACCGTCCCGTTGTTGCTATCCGCCACTTTGGCAGAATCGAAGTTTGTTGGAAATCACCGAGTTAACCATCGACAATATCACTTCAACAATTTTACTCACCCGGATCAAAGGATGTGATGTCCCGTAAGTAAATTAAACGAATGTTGCACTCACTGGCTTTAAAGTGTTAAACTATGTTCATAAAAATGTAAGTAATTTGCTAATTTTTATTCAATAAAGAGTGTCCCTCATCAAATTGCACCACGAAAGAAACGCTGTAGAATATCAGCCATCTTGAAAATTTGAATATATGTAGTTTAGAGTGTATTGTTCTCACTCTATTTTAATCGCGGTCAGTTTTTTGAAAACATGGCGTCACCCGAAAAGCAACGTCGCGAATTTATTTCGCGCAAGCACCTGGAAAATCCTCAACACTATCATCATGAATGATGGGACTTACGTCAAGGCGGACTTCTGGCAGCTTCCGGGGCTACTATACTTCACCGCCCAGTACAAGTTTGATGTTCCGGAGGAAGCAAGGGTGCAGAAACTTTCAAAGTTCGCCAAGAAATCCTTGATTTGGCAAGCGATCTGCTCATGTAGTAAACGGAATGCACCGTTCGTGATTACCGGGAGTGTAAACGGGCAGATCTACCTCGAGGAGTGTCTACAGAAGCGTCTGCTTCCTCTGTTGAAGCAACACGAGGGCCCTATGATCTTCTGGCCGGATCTAGCTTCGTGCCACTGTTCAAAAGATGTCCTGGAGTGGTACGAAGCCAACGGAGTCACTGTCGTACTCAAGGACATGAATACCCAACGCACCGGAACTAAGGCCCATCAAAAAATACCAGGCTATTATTAAGCAGGTATCTACGGAAGCATCCCAAGGAGGTCAAATTTGAAGAAGACATGCAGAAAAAGTGGGTTTCCGTACAGATGAAGCTGCAGCCAGGTTATGCAAAAGTTTTTGAGTGGAGTTAAACGTAAGGTGCGAGCATACGGTTATGGTATCGAAGTTGAATGAAATAAATATGCCAAAAGCTTACTAATGGGTAATATTTTGTTGTCTGAAAGTTTGAAAAGGATCGGACTCTTTCTAAACCAGCACGTAATTAGGCCGAGAAAATAGAAGCAATCGCTTACGCGTATCCCCTCTCGATGATGGTTTAGAAAACACATAATTGAGATCACGTTTACTTATTCTAGAAATCAAACAGCTGTGAATATGGTATTACAAAATAATTCTACTTCTTGTTATCACGAAGGAACACAAAAATTTCCCTCTGATATGAAAATATAAATCAATTTTCATTCACTAGCAATTTGCAGCTTTTGTTTTTAATTTAAGCCCTAAAAAACGAGCTGCTCTATTTACACTACTACAACTATGCGAGGCAGATGTGCCTGGAGCTCATTTACCGTGTTGACATAGCTAGTTTTTGAGTGACAATCACTTGCCGCTGGTGCTAGTGTATATGGACCAATTAATGTACACTAGCGCCAGAAGCAAACTGTTGTCACTGCAGAACTAGTAACATTCAATGAGCTGGTATGTAGGCAACACGACATTATCCATCTGACTCTCTTTTGATTTGCTTTTGAAGGACAGTAATCCATCGAATAGGCCCCTTGGTGGGGCTATTTGCTCATTGTAATTTCTCAGGCTTCTTCAAATAACTACAGCTCGGTTTTGGTAGACGATAAACCTGTGATAAGCTCCAACAATATACAAAAAATCAGCTTTATTGTTAGTTGTGAAACTAAGAAATTATGGTGGGCGCATCTGCAGTACCACGAGTACCACCTAACTGTTATGGTTTGTATCATGCAGGCTTTTCATCCTGTCGGCTATTTAAACAACACAGACATCACTATACAAAAAGGGCCTAACAAAAGCCGCAGGAACATCATTTCTAGCAACTATAACTCAAATTCAGTAGCGTTTCATTAAGATGATGATGATGATGATGATGATGGTCCCGCCACATACCCCCACAAAGGTTTGAGCAAGACGATTTATCTATAAGATAATTAATATTATGACAATTGAACCAGTTATGCAAACATAAAAGACGAACTGATTCCATATTCAGATATAGATTTCTTCAAAATTATTTAACAATTACGTTATATCTGTAATCCGCGCGCGTGACTCAAACTTTTGTAGACTACTCTTTTTTTTGATTACTTCAACATGAAACAAAAAATCCATCATCACCATCGTGGCGAGCATAGTAGTTAATGTGAAAATACCTAATATTTAAATAAAATTAAAAATAAGACCAAAATGCACTCCGATATTTAGTAAATGTTATTCTATCAATTGGTATAAAAATCTTGTCTCGAATATATATAGTTTCAACGTAATTCTTGGATATTGTTCAGGCTTAATGGGCCTAAAATACCCACATGAACCCTATATTTATTTCAACAGAGTGTGTGCCAACCAGAGAGAGAGAAACTATCTATATTCTCACTACCCGTGGGAGCCAAACGATGTTTACTCTGGAATCTTCAAGAGTGCATGTAACACATCGCTTTTTTTTCGTTTCCTGTAGAACCATATCACAACTGCGTCCATTGATAAGGACTATCGTTGTATGACCCATATTTGATTTGGTGCTAGTCAAATATCCTGTCATAATTAAGGTGTGAAGGACAATGGTTGACATAGCACACGATCCCAGTTAGGCTCGACTCGTTTTATAAATATTTTTTTGAAACGATGATTCTACAATTGGGTCCTAAAATTTGTGATAAAAAGATGATTTTTTTAGAAGGAACGATAAAGCTTCCCTTTATGACTACCAGAGTATAGTTTTTTCTTTTTTAAAAAGATGCAGAGCACTAAAAAATTAAAAAACAAAAATATTGTAATTTATTCTCCCTTGACATTAGAGATCTTCCTTGACATAACGAAAATAACACGTTTCTGGCAACAATGATAACTTTTTCTCACTGGCAACTCTGGTTTGACATTAGAGCAGCTGATCGTTTTGACAGTTACAGCTTCGCAGTTGTCTCTTGTGCTTGTCTGCATTTTTCTGGTCGTGAGGAAGTGGAACATCAAATTTGTACTAGTTATCGGATAAAAGTTTTGATTCGGGCAATGTATTCCAATCCATCGATTCACGGTGCTAGACTTTGTCCAAATCTAGTTTGCGCTAAGAATGACTAAACGATGTCAAACTGATGGCCAACAGTATAATCTCGGTACAATCGACCCCGCAGAACAGTATGAAAAAAAACGCCAACCGAAACTGGCACCGTATTATCAATCAGATTGGTATGTTCTGCTACTCCGATGTGAATCAGCAGTAGGGCGAACGGCAGACCAAAAATTTCTGTGCGTTTCAAACCAAACACGGTCGCATCTCGATGGCGGGTGTTGGATCCGAAAACTGAAGCCATCCACGCTGTGACCAAGTGCAGTCACTACGCTTATTGCTGATTTTGACAAAGGCCTTAATTAAACTGAGATGACCGGAACCGGAAAATGGGCTGTAAACTCAGAAAATGTTTTAGGTCGCGATTGCCAAGCCATTTCTTGACTTTGCAACTTTTGACTTTTTGACACACTATCACATGAGCGTGAAGGTAAACAAAAAGTTTTCCGTGACATTTCAAGACATACTACATACTATTACATACAAAAAGAAACCATTTTTTATAATTCGTGTTGTGTAGACACCGCTTGACACAACCATGTACAACTATAGTTTGTCTATATAAGGTTGCCCAAATGTTTATTTTTTGTTCAAAATTTCACAAAATTAAAAAACTACAAGATATACAGCCCTAAGGGTTGTACAAATGGGTGACGTAGGACTATATCAGATCATTAGATCAAAGACTAATGTAAACTGAATTTCTGGCATATATATGTTTATAAGAATCTGAGTTTATTGTTTAAGTGAGTCATCTGAGTCATTGTTTAAGTGAATGTTTAAAAGAGAAGAGCGAAATATTCAGATTCAATACTTCATTGAATGCAATGGTGGCTTTGAAAATATGTGGAGGGTGTTCATAAGTACAACGCCTGCAGCCATTGAGACATAGAAGATTTCTTTTAAAAATCACTTTTGTGCATCAAAAAAGTTGAAATAGAAATGAATGACCAGCCCACAGATTATTGTATTAAATATGATGATGCGCAGCTTGACATGTTTCAATAATCTTACTTTTACTCGCTTGTGGCCTTTAAAAGGGCCATTGGTTACAAATACCATTAAAGCCAAAGCACGTTTACTAGTTTACTTTCACAGCTTACCGCTTGTTACATAGCAGAAAATATGGCACATACGCAAAAAATTCTGTTTTATTTGTATGACAGTCCTTACCCTCCTACCACAGTGGTGAGGGGTCTCAAACCATCATAAAATAAATTCATGCCTCCATAAACCCCCACATGCCAAATTTGGTTCCATTTGCTTGTTTAGTTCTAGATTTATGAAGACATTTGTGTTTCATTTGTATGGAACCCTTCCCTCTTAGAAGGGGAAGAGGTCTCAGTACACCATAGAAAAAAATCCCACCTCCAAAACCCCCCACATGTCAAATTTGGTTCCTTTTGATTGATTAGTTCTCGAATTATGAGGAAATTTGTATATTATTTGTATGGGAGCCCCCCCTCCTGAAGACGAGAGTCTCAGTTCACCATAGAAAAAAATCTTACCTACTGAAACCCCTACATGCCAAATTTGGTTCCATTTGCTTGATTAGTTATAGATTTATGAAGAAATTTGTATTTAATTTGTATGGGAGCCCCCCCTCTTAGAAGGGGAAGAGGTCTCAGCACACCATAGAAAAAAATCCTACTTTCTAAAACCCCTATATGCCGAATTTGGTTCCATTTGCTTGATTAGTTCTCGAGTTTTGAGGAAATTTGTGTTTCATTTGTATAGGAGCCCCCCCTCTTACGCCGTCCATAAAATTGCTCTCTAGCCCCCTCCATTGCTCCATTCCCCTCCAAAATTGCTGGTCATTTTATCTTTCCAACGACATATAAATTGTTCAGTTTCGTTCAGTACTTTAGAAGTTATTAGCATTTGAAATCTTTCATTCCAACGTTACACTTCTATTTTCGTTTTCACAAAGTGCTACCCAGTCCCAGATAGTAAACAAAGACGTAGTCCTACGTCAAAAAAAAGATTTTTAACGGCAATATCCTAAAAATATAAAATTGAATATCAAAATATGTGTTCCTAACCCTAACCTCATCGATTCAAGCTAAAAACGACATAGGGCTTTAGGACCCAATTGATGAAGGGACGGTAAGGGAAAGTAATGAAGAAGGATTTTTTTCGGGAATGAAGGGGAAGGGTGGAAAGGAGGGGGGGGGGGTAACAGGTAGCTACGCTTAACAAGTTGTCGTTGTGACTCCTGTCTTTTGTCCAATGCTGGAAGGTGCATGGGTCGAACCAAACTGTAATCAGAGATTATAACCGGATTTGAACCCACAACACCTGCCAGGGCGTGTCGCTCACTGGTACCCGTGTACCTTTGAACCACAGAGGCGCTGGACAAAAGAAGTCTGCACAACCCCCCTTATTAACCATAGCGCGACATGGGTTGATCTATTTTTAGACACACAAATTGTGCCTCTTCCTCCACCTACTGTAGAAACCACCGACCGAGTAGCTTTAATCTAACGTCATTTTACTTTCAGGACGACGACACTATGTAGGCCCTTACGACTTGCAAGGTACTGCGTGTGACGCTGTTCGTCCGAAAGCGTGTTAGTCCGCGTTTCTCAGCGCGGTTCTTCGGAGAAAGGCTCCATTCCTATGAAAATTGACCAATCAGGTATCAGGTATCAGCATCTTTGGCTCGAGCAGCACGTTCCTCACAATCATGTGGAAGATTTGTGCCTTGCCCATCTTGCCCGTGTCATCATTTACCTGATGAGGACGGGAAGGAAAACAGGAGGAATAGGAAGGGGTGGATGAGGAATTTGGACAAACACAAACATATATATACCGAGAGATTTTTGTACCCCCGAGGGGATACTGCAATCCTTGGTAGTTAACTTATCAAAAGTACACCCCCTGGGGGGTATACTCATGATAAATAAGAGCTTATAGCTCAATACCGCTTTCGGTAAGGAACATCAAAATGTCTCGTAATTTTAGTTTCCTAAAATCCGATTCATTTAAGACGTAGGATCCAAAGATCCTATGACGCAATTGTGCTACTGCAGGACAGTTGCAAATTACGTGATATGGTGTACCGTAGTCGAATTCACATAAATTACAATGAAATGATTCAGCTCGCTGAATCGTAGCCATATGATAATTTAGTCTGCAGTGACCAGTCAGTGATCTGACAAGAATACTGCAATTTACCTTTGAGTGTTGCAAAAGAAATTTCGCAACCTTCTCACAAGGCTTAACAATGAAACTTTTCGTTTGACGACAAGTTTCAAGATTTTCCCAATAACGTACATGTTCAGATGAAAACCAAGATCGAATCTTTTGTTTTATCCAACATGCCGCAATTGGTAAAGCAGGTTCCGGTCCGAAAACCGACTTTTCTGCTCCAGATCTTGCTAGTTCATCAGCCCATTCATTTCCGGTTATACCAGAATGGCCAGGAACCCAAACCAGATGAACGGCATTTAGAATGCTTAGTTCTTCTAATTGGGAGTGGCAGGCGATGACTGTTTTAGATTTAGAATTAGCCGCACAAAGCGCTTTTATAGCGGCTTGACTGTCAGAACAGAAGTAGATAATCTTGCCTATCAGTTCTTTCTGAAGTGCAAACTGAGCTCCGCACATAATTGCAAAGATTTCAGCTTGAAAAACGGTGCAGTAACTACCCAACGAATAGGATTCCTCCAATTCCAGCTCACGGCAGTAAACACCAGCACCCGCGCGACCTTCGTACAAGGAACCATCGGTATAACAGACCACATAGTCGGAAATTTTCCTTTCCATGTAGCCTGACATCCAATCCTCTCTAGGAGGAAAGTCACTTGAGAAAGTCCTATACGGGAAAGTACGCATGAGCGTTACATCGCTAGGAGCAAGGGCAAACTTGTCCTCAGCAACAATTTGCGACCACAGTCGAGTATGACCAGTGGAACCGTCCACAGACTGCCAAAGGCCAATCGCGTGTAGTCGATAAGCACATATTAGTGCCTCTTGCTTCAGGTGGAAGTGTAGAGGTTTAATATTGAAAATAGCTTCTAGGGCGGCAGTAGGAGTTGTAGTAAATGCACCAGACATTGCCATTAAACACATCCTTTGAAGATGGTTTAGCTTTGTCTGGACAGTCACAACTTCCCCTCTCTGCCACCATACAAGACAACCATACGCCAGTATTGGTCTGACAACGACCGTGTATAACCAGTGTATGTATTTGGGTTTAAGCCCCCAAGAGTTGCCAATTGCTCGTCTACATTGCCCAAAGGCCATGCACGCTTTTTTAATTCGGAAATCAATATTTGTGGACCAGTCAAGCTTGGAGTTGAGAATCAACCCCACGTACTTCACTTCGTTCACAACATCAACATCCGAATCGTAAAAGCGCAGAGCGCGAGCTCCATTGGTATTTCTACGTCTTGAAAATAAGACGATAGATGTTTTGCTCGGATTTACCGAAAGTGCAGTTTCTCGGCACCACGTTTCTACGACACGTAGTGCCTGCTGCATTAAGTCAAATAATGTGCTTATGCACTATCCAACTACTAGGATGAGATAGTCATCCGCAAAACCATATGACGGATAGCCTAGACCATTGAGTTTCCTCAATAGGCCGTCCGCCACAAGGTTCCATAAAAGAGGCGAGAGAACGCCACCTTGTGGACATCCACAAACACTTTGCTTCCAAATGCTTGCTTGCCGTAAGGACGAAAAAAGCAATCCGTTACTAAGCATTTGTTCTATCCACTTTATGATTATTGAAGGCACATTATGATAACGAGCAGCCTCCAAAATGGAAGCGAAAGATACGTTATCAAACGCGCCTTCAATATCCAAAAAAGTTCCTAAGCAAGATTCCTTTTGTGAAAAAGCAACCTCAATTTTATCCACCACATCATGTAATAAAGTGGTTGTAGACTTGCCACTTTGATAAGCATGCTGTGCTGAATGAAGAGGAACTTCTACTAAGCTTGTTTCGCGGATGTGGTGATCAACAATCCGCTCAAGTGATTTAAGCAAGAAAGACGTTAGACTGATTGGTCTAAAACTTTTGGCTTGCTCGTATGTTGCGCGTCCACCTTTAGGAATAAACTTAATGGTTATTTCACGCCATTGAGTTGGGATGTACCCAATAGCAATACTACACACAAACATCCTTCTCAGAATGTGTTTGAAGTACTTGAATCCTTTTTGCAGTAGAATAGGGTATATTCCATCTGTTCCAGGAGATTTGTATGGAGAGAAGCTGTTCACGGCCCACTCAATCGCTTCAGTTGTGACAAGTCTCCGAGCAAAAGCCCATGAGTCTAAGCCACCTAAAACGATTTCTGGATCGTTTCGAACTTCAGGTTCCACACAGCCCGGAAAGTGACTATAAAAGAGACATTCCAGGATTTCATTGTCATTCGAACAGTATTCACCGTTCGAACTTCGAATGTTATTAACCTGATAATCTTTCGATTTTGACAGTATTTTATTAAGTCGACTTGCCTCGCCGAAACTGGAAACGTTGCTACAGAACCTGTGCCAGCTCGTGCGTGCTGAAGATCGTAAAGCCTTTGCATAGGCTTTCCGGGCCTGCTTGAAAGGCTCCACGCCATCCCTCCGACGTCTATTCCAGGCTCTCCTGCATCGTTTCTTTAGTTCCGCGAGATGAGAGTGCCACCATGGTGTTCCTCTAGTCGTTTTAATAGTTTTTAGTGGGCAAGCTACTTCAAAAGCTTCCGCAATAAAAGATGTTGTGACATCTACAGCCACATCCAAGTCGATCGATGACTCAATCGTCGGTTCGAATCCTTGAAATTTCGTCGCCAGTTCCTCCTCAAAGAGTTCCCAGTCAGAAAATCTCGGATTGCGAAATGTTGCAGCGTTCAAGGAGACACCCAAATGATCAAAATATATAAAGCAATGATCAGATATTGGTGTCTCATTTGAAACATGCCATTGTGCCAACTCATGACTGATCCTGTTAGAGCAGAGTGTTATATCTAACACTTCCTCTCTACCAGCTCGTATGAAAGTTGGACAATTGCCAATGTTGAGTATTCCAAGGTTGGTACCACTCAAATATTCCATCAAATCAGAGCCTCTCAGATTGATATCCGAGCTGCCCCAAATGATGTGATGGGCATTGGCATCACTGCCTACAATGAGCGGAAGCCCACTAGATTGGCAGTATCTCACCACATTTCTGAAATCGTCGCTGGGAGACGGTTCATCGTGTGGTAAGTATGCAGAACAGTAGACATAGCGCCTATGGACATCATCCACGACGAGTTCTACTGTGACTGCACAAATATCTCGAGTAGTCAACTCAGAGATAAGGCATGCACTAATTGACCTATGCAACAATATGCATGCCCTGGGCATCAAACGAGGATTTGTCATACCAGTTTTGCTGAAAACAGCAAAGTTCTGGTTTCCAATATCCGTCGAATGAAAGTACCCCTTGCGAAAATATGGCTCCTGGACCAATGCGATGGTGACAGAGCCATTAAAAAGTTTTTCGCATAAATACAAATTTGCTGCCCGTTTGTGTTGAAGATTTATTTGTGCGACTCTAACTATTTGACTAGCGGAGTATATGCACAAACAATCTCCAACACAGATCAGACAGCAAATTGTAAGCGAAGCCAATTAAGTTGGCCAGAACGCACTTGGCGTAAAACCCATAAGGGAAATTGGGCAGGACTACTATGCTGTTCCCACGAAACGCAAGGGACAACAAAGATCGACCGTACCAGAGCCCCGCATGGCACAGTAGGGGCAAGATGCCCAAAGCACTCCGTTCGCGACTGGCATGTTTTCACCCCTCCAGCCATTCAGTCATCGGCACGGAGATAGACCTTGACTTAGGGGCACCTGATTTGCCGACTCCCGGCAGGATCAGGTCCCGTGGCTCAATTTTTGCCCAAACGTACAATTCGGCACCAACCGCCAAAGGGCGTAAGTGCAGATTGTGTAAAACAGACCGATTAAGAGTCTCTCTCTCTCTCTCTGTGCTAAGCCAGCTGAGAAAATAACTCTCTCCCGGTGTGCTCACACCCCGCAGCCGCGCCCTCCGAAAATCCTGCGCCGAACTGCATGATTAGGTAGCCGGAAACCACACGGCGAGTGTTCCACCTTCTCTGTCTGCATACGACAACCAAAGTTGCGTACCACCAGGTGCGCAACTTTGGCTACCGTACCCCAGCCGGCACCTCGTGGAGGTAGAGATAGGAGTTAGAAAACAGAGGTGATATATTTGCACATGTTCACTCATTTGCCAGTCAAAGGCTCCATTCCTATGAAAATTGACCAAACTCGTGACTTTAGTCATGACCTTGAAATGCGGTCAGGCATATATTAATATTTTTTTGAAACGGTGATTCTACAATTGATGAAGGGACGGTAAGGGAAAGTAAGGGAAGGGACGGTAAGGGAAAAAGACAGGAGTCACAACGACAACTTGTTAACCATAGCTACCTATTACCCCCCCCTTCTCCTTTCCACCCTTCCCATTCATTCCCGAAAAAAATCCTTCTTCATTACTTTCCCTTACCGTCCCTTCATCAATTGTAGAATCATCGTTTCAAAAAAATATTAATATATGCCTGACCGCATTTCAAGGTCATGACTAAAGTCACGAGTTTGGTCAATCGTTTTATAAAGCCTAATACCCTGCCAGGATCGTTTTGCCAAATTTCGTGGGCATCTAATAATTCCTTTCCAAACATTGACATCCTTTGATTTATTATTGCTCCACAGTCGCAGAGTATATGTTCAGCAGTTTCCATTTCAAATTGGCAAAAACGACATTGAAACTGGAATCATTTCATAATTTTTGGCGGATTTTAGAATAATTCCAAGAGAATTTCAATTTTCTATTGTTAAATATATATTTGTCAATAGTTTTATCTAAGCGACATGTAGTTAAAATTTAGGATATTGGTACGGAAATGATAAATTCCTTTTGAACAGACCAATAAGGTGCAATTGGCTAAGAAATTCGCAACTATTCATAGCATTTTAACAAGCCTACGCTGTTATCCACCTGCTTCTATGCTCACTGCAAGCGTTACTAAGGGCGGTAAACAAAATTCCACTATTACAGGCAAATTTTCCACTATTAAAGGAACATTACCACTACTTTAGGAGCACATACTAATATCAGGAAAAGAAATATTTTAGAAATATTAACCAACAGAATCGTATAATTTTGATATGCATTTAAAGCCAACATTATGGTGCACCATATTATCATATAGGGTAAAGAACCGGTTTTAAACAGTCTAAGCGGGTCACTGATTGTTTTACCTTATTACAAGCGATGGATTCATTAAGTTGGGCATACCAATCTTCTTGCTATCTTTAGTTCTTCAAGCTGTTACCATTGGAAGACACGATTGTTGAGCTAAACTTTTGATTTTTTGCTTTAAAAGTTGGAGCGGTGGAACTAATTTTGATCAGACCGAACATATTTTCACCCTCAAGGTGCTTTTTTAAGCAATCCTGAAATCTGAATTTTTATACGCCCCCATGGAACCCCTATTCAGTAAGTTCGCCTTCCTACCCGCGACCTACTAATCGGCATCTGATGCGTAATCGGCATAGCGTATCGGCATAGATGCGTAAAATGCCATCTGTCCAAATTGTTTATCGAGGCATCCGCTTACCGCACCGTTCGGCAAACGGTATTCGTCGTCTCTTTTATTCTCTAGTGTTCTTATGGGAAACTGCGAGTTTGACGTCTCACTCGCCGTTCATATGGATGGTGGGAGAACAAAAGAGGCAAACAGATAGCAGTGCACACTAGGGATGGTAACTATCATTAAAAATCGTTACTGATAACTATCAGTAGTTTACAGTACGTTACTGATAACTATCAGTAAATATCAGTAATTTTACCAATGAAGCAAAAACAAGGAGTTGTAATATTATAACTGCGTAATTCATTGTAAGTTTACTTTTGAATTTACCAAGCAGGCTTCATGGGGGCACGCACAACTGCGGACCAGATTTTTGCCACTCGGCAGAAATGATGGGAGTCACATTTTGATTTCAAAGCAGCATACGATACAGTCGATCAAGACCAACTATGGCACATAATGCACGAGCACGTTTTCCCAGATAAACTGACGCGGCTGATCAGAGCTACTGAAGTGGTATGTTACGGATGAAAGGGGTATCCGGAATAAAAACAACGTCATTAATGTCACTACCGACCAGACGGGTCGACGTGTCAAAGACGAATCACTTAATTTATTCAACTTCTTTTACAAAGTTATTTCTTACTTGCTAGAAAAGGTTCTTTGCCCTAAGGAAACTCCTCCTTCTTGGGGTAGTTCCGTCCTCTTCTGCCTAGCGGCAGACCTCACGCTGTCCGTCGAGCTTCCCTCTCGCGCATAAATTTTGTCCCCTCGCGCGGGGACTTTGTTTTGTCAACTCGAACAGTTCCGCGCTTCGTTGTTTACCTTAGTCGGCAAAATGCAACGGCGCGGATTTGTTTTGGAAACTGTTCGTTGTCGCAGGTTAAGAAACTTGCGCGTTCGTTCACCTAGAATGTGGTGCAAACGCGATGAGTTTTTTCATTTAATTATTTTGCCCTACCGGCGCCGTCGCTCGATCGAGTCACCGACCGGCGCGGGTAATCGAATTAAATGTTAAATTTATGTTCTGAGCCGACCGGGGTTGATTCATCCGGGTTCAGCCAGATGAAAATGCGTGCATGTAATGTTACAGAAGGAAATGAGGGTCGCTTCACTACATTGGATCAAGTGATGTGTTTCGTGCGCATATCGGGGTCACACTCGGGTCTCTTCGAAACGCGGCAAGGGCTGAAACGAGGTGACAAGATGACTTTGATATCGTAGGAAGGAACCTTGCAACGGTGGAGGCAATCTACGCCACTTTTATAGCGGAGTCTAGGAGGATTGGGGTAAAAATAAATGCATCGAAGATCAAATACATGAAAAAAAGAGGTTCAAAGAAATAAACGCGTACCTTCCACGGAGGGTAACCGTTGACTACGATGAATTCGTGTATTTGGAATTGCTGGTGAGCGCGGATTACGACACTAGTAGGAGTAGTAGGAGATCCAGCGGCGAATTTAAGCGGGAAATCGGGCCTACTTTAATCTTCATAAAACGCTACGATCAAAAAGCATACGCCGTCGTACGAAGCCAATAATGTACAAAGTTTTAATTAGGTCAATGGTTCTTTATAAACTTGAAGTCGTGAGCCTGCCTGAAGGACATACGACCACTTGCCATGTTGGAGCGGAAGGTACTGCGGACGATATTTGGCGGAGTACAATCTGCAAGCGGAGAGTGGCGGAGACGTAGGAATCACGAGCTACAGGCATTGTTAGTAGAGATTCCCATCATACACCAGGCGAGAGGCAGTAAGCTTCTGTAGGCCTGACACGTCGTAAGGATGCCGGACGACAGTGCGACTATAACAGTTGTCTTAAACAACCCCACCGGCACCAGAAACAGGCGACGACTGGGACATGGGTGACCAGTGGCCCAAGTTCGAGTTAAATGGAGACGACAGCTTGAAACAGCACGGGCCACCTCGGCTCTAGGCTGCTGACGATGACGACGATATATTGGGTCATCCTCGTCTATCGTACGCAATTACCGACCAATAAGTTTAATCTAACTAATTTTTTTAATGGGACGACATAACTGTATCAGTAAATATCAATAACAGCGAAACCTTACTGATACTTAGTGATATTATTCCTTACTGATAACTATCAGTAGTTAATGATAGTTTTCCCATCCCTAGTGCACACGGTCCGACTCAGAATAGTGTTGTCAAAGCAAATAACATTGAAACACATCGTTGCTTCATGAAATAACTGAGAAAATCTTCGAAAATTATTGAAAAAGCTGTCTTTTCTGTTGTTTTTAATAAAGAAAAATTAATTATTATTATTATTATTATATTATTATATTATTAACATACATTATCTTGAAAGTATTGAACCACGTTTTCACCATTGGAGGTTTCAGTTAATTTCAAACCTATAATTTTTATTTCCTGAACCGAAGCAGTGTCTTGGCAACACGATAGTTCATCAGTAATGCTGCAGCTGCTACTACTGATGAACAGGTTCCGTCAATTCAGAATTTGTTTTCAGTTTTGTTATAAAATAATAAAACTTTCGGCTAGTGACAAAGCCTTAGATAATAGAAAAAAAGATAGTGAGTAATATGGTATGTGACAATTGAGTCCTTGATTTTTAGAGTGGTTGTAATCAGTGCTGAAAAATGTGATGGATTGGTTAGTAGCGAGATGGCGATTGCCTTCAGCAGCTGAAAAATGTACGTTTTTGGACAACAATTTTTAATTCATCATATTTCTTGTCGGAAACCCAGTAAATTGTGTTTGTGTGAATTAAATATATGGTTAAGTGATTTGTCAAGATGATCCTATCAAAAGATTTTGAAAATATGAATAAAAAAGTGCATTTTCGGCTCATTGATTTTCAACTGATTAAAATAGGTGACACTGCTTAACTCGTTCGTGCTTACCCTAGTTCAATTGGAAACTGGTACCTTGAGCATTCTAATTGCCTTTAAATACTATCCCCTGAAATAACTCCTCCCTTACTGGAGCATCTACCCTAATATCTGCTCGGGCAGTGACCAGTCAACAGACCAGTAATTACCGAAGGTCTTTTTTACTAACTTTTTTACTTTGCTGCACTTGGTCTTATGAATCTTTTTGCCTGTCTGGATGTATCCGTGGCGTTCCAATTTGATTCTACCATGGACGTTTCCCAAGTTCTTATTTCTGTCCTTAGAGGTTAGAGCATACTCCGGAACTCCACAAAATGGTTCCGGACCAATAGAATTTGATGCAGAACCTTCCATAACTAGACTGTCGGCTTTTTCGTTTCCTTCAATACTAGTTACTAAAGAATTATTGCAGTAAAGTGTGAAATAACGGTTTACTTATTACTACGTGTGTGATCACATCCCAAGCGACCGGAGGAATAATTTTGAATTCCCATTGGCCTTCGTTTGGCGAACTTGTTATTCCATACCAAACCCATCCGGACCCTATAGAGCTATCGTAAAGGACTAATTCTGCTGTAACGAAAGGTGGAGTGGTCCTGCGGCAGGACTCTTGCCACCCGGTATGCCGAAAGTGACGTTTTCTTGTACCAAATGAGCAGATTGTAAGTTGGGAACGTTTGCTCCTAGTGACCGACTTTTAATGAAACTGACAGATGTTATTATCGTTAATTATGTCTACGAATAACAAAATGAACTTAAGGTGACATTAGTCGTCATCAATTTTGCTAATTTCAAAAGCGGTTTTTTTGTTTGAAACAAAAATTCTCAAATTCAAA
Organism: Sabethes cyaneus; assembly: GCF_943734655.1. Lineage (NCBI taxonomy): Eukaryota > Metazoa > Arthropoda > Insecta > Diptera > Culicidae > Sabethes > Sabethes cyaneus. Next base: position 106,567,133 of record NC_071353.1, on the reverse strand, counting down.
ATATATTCGCTGTGTTCAGATAGGCAAGAACAATGCAATATTTACATTTTTATGAACAGAATCCCGTTTTTGGGCAAAAACTGCTTCCGAAAGTGGCCTTTCCGACGAAAAGTTAATGACTGCTAGTTTCTCGTTTATATGTTAACATTGAAACTAATATATCCGCTCGTTGGTGAGTGTACAACCATGCGATACCGCAAATCCGAGTAATAAATTATCAATTTTATCTGGTTCTAAGTTCATATGCACGTTGACTCCCATGTAGAGACCACGTAAAAGGAGCAGGAGTAGGTACAAACTCGTACACATTGCCAGACTCGACTGCACTATCAGAGCAGAGACCGACTGACTGCAACATAGAACCGGAACCAATGCAATGGAAGTGTCCCGGTATGAGCGAAAACAGTAATGAGAAACTGTCAAAGAAGATTTGCCGCCAACGCAACGGTTTGCACACCGCACTTCCTGTACTGTCCCTTCGTATGGCGATTGGTTAAAAAGTTAGGTAACGCCGAAATTATTACAGGTGAATGCACTTCACTCACATTAAAAAAAAACTTTTAAGTGGACCGCACCGTCGGAGTATTCTCTCTAATCAGCTCCATTGCAATCCACAACACAACTTGGAGTTGCCTATCATTACCTTAATTCCAAACTAGAATTCGCTACTCGAACTGGAAGCGAGCCAGCAAACCAGCCAGAGCGTGGAGAAATTCTAATGAATGTGCTATTTTTTATCCTTCCCGCCCATCAGGACCAGCAAAGCGTGCTCCATTCGTTTATCGGTTCCAACCCACCCGGTTTGGCGCGGCGTCCAGCGGGAGCAACAACTGCAACGAATATCACCAACCGACCGTCCAAGCGACCGACCGTGCCAAACGCGGAAAAAGCGATCCGGTCTGGTTCGTGAACCTGCCAGGATGCAGGAATCAAACTGGGTAGCATCGCTCGGTAACGTCTGCCTCTGCCCGGGCGGACGGGGTAACTTTCGAGCGAACACAAAAAAAATATACGAGCTGTTAATAAACGCGTGTGTGACATCATAGAAATCCCACTGGTGGCACCGACCCCTCACTTTGTCCTGCATCCCATCAGGCGGCAGATGACGGGATGCTGTGCAGTGAAACTCGATAGTAGGTAATAGCGCAGTGATCCGCTACTTCTCTACTTCTAGCCCGTTTTCACGGTATTGTCAACCGTTGCTCGGATAGGTATCAGTCTCACCCCACTTTCCGCTCCTGGCTTGTGACTTTCCCAACCAGGAAGGCAGCATCCGACGATGCTTGCAGGGGCAGCAGCCCGACCGACACGATGCTATTAGAGGTCGGTGCAATGTGCCACTGCTGCTATTGTTATTTATCATTTAGTTCCAGTACTCACTTCATTTATTTAGATTTATTGCAAAATTCCACCGACAACAATGTGTATTATCATCGTCGTCGTTGCCGGCGTCGTTGCCGTGGCTCGTTTACCCCGAAGGGTTTCGATGAGCAGAACGATACGAGGGTCTTGGCTCCTTGCGCCGTAGCAAATTTACACAATCCGCCTAAATACCGAAATTTGTCGCTAAAAGCCTACAATCAAAAGTGTTTTGGTGTTTAACAAACATGACCCGTTTTGAAAAGTTCCTCCGGAATTGCACTTTCACGTTGTTTCGTTCAGAGTTCTGACGTTCAGCACAGTTCCGACGTTATTTCCGGTTGCCACATAAACACGCGCAAATAGATGCATTGCCACCAAGCGAAAGAGTTGTAAATTCTACCGGATTTACATCGACCCGCAATCCGCACCGGGGGAGACGCTAAACAACGTCCGTCCCGAACCCGGTGAGGCAGTGGCCTGTCGTACGTCGTCCCCGGTGCCGGTGCTTGGCATTTTTAATTCTAATAGTCAGAGAATAGCAGGCAACTCTCCCCGGATTCCCGGATTGGGGTACGCAAACCCGGCTAAAAGGCCATAAACTTGCGGAGGACATTGTGCTGCCGTGACGATGGGATTGCTTTTACGTGTGCTTTTCTGTCGGTTGCATGTGTAGGCGTATGCGAGTGTGTGTGTGTGTGTGTGTGTGAAAATGGAAATGTCGTACGACTACGATCGACTACGAGGCGGCTCTGCCTACATAGTTAACCCTTTCGGAGGAAACTAGGTAGGGAAATAACCTAAAATATTATAATCATCCAGGATAAAATAAGCACATAAAACACGTTTTGAAAAATCATTAACAATAAATCTGCACTAGAATAATTACAAAAATGTGATTAACCAACAACTTTATTGTTCGATTTCATGGTTCATAAAACTACGGCTTGAAGCTATAGGTTCCACCAAGAATAAAAATAATAATGATAATTTTATGAACTGAATTAAATAAGTGTGTGCTGGTCATTGTAAATAAATGTGTCGTCTATCAAAGGGTTAAAACCTGGCATGAGGACGTCACACAGGTGGATGGGAATCCGGCCGTAAATTGTGTGAATCGTGAACGTTGTTAGTACGGTACAGATAGTTAATGTTTTGAAGCAATAATTACTTACGTTAGGTGAAGTTTGCACTGTAACAGTACGTTCTTTGCACCCTTTGAATTGTGGTAGAGCTATCCTTTTCTACGCTGCATATTTTAGGTTCTCTTATCGGAATTACTTGCTTGGTTACTTACTAACTAGGAGAGAGGATTGCCACGAATAACGGAAACAGAAGCCCAAGTTATTTGTTTGTGGTTCACACATCGATGGATGGCTAACGAGATTGGATGCATGTTTATTATGTTTCATGTAATTAAATCCTTACAAAAACATCAAACCGTCGACAGGAAGAATGGAGACGGCTGTAGTAGTGGTTCAATGAGCAAGTAGTTAACAAAGTTTTGGTCGAACTCAAACGCCCGAAAATGGATAAATGATTGTTTAGAAGTTTAGAAGAACAACGCTAACCGCTATCTCGGAGCTCTTCTTCAGTAAATCACAAACAGAAAATAAGCGTATTCTCGAGTACGAAACACAATAAAATCTGTTCGAAAAAATACCTTAATTCAACCAACTGCCAGCAATACGTATATTCGAACATTCGAGAACCATCTGCTGCCTTCATCTGCTAGCAGCTGTAGCAATCTAGTATCCCAAGAAACAATTTGGATTTTACAACACTTGTATGATGGCTATTAGGACCAAAATTGGTCATGAAAACCGCCATAAGAGTGCAATAAAACTCGCATTGTTGCTTGGGATGTCATCGAACCCGATCTACATTTCGTCGCACCTTCACGAAACTACTGAACATGACACGTACAGTGACATCTGACATGAAAGTTACACTTATCACCGTCGCACAGTGGGGCAGATTGACCCGGCGCTCGGACAAAACCTCATAACTTCTTTCATATGCTTCGTAGAGCTTTATTGTCTTCAGCAACATTGTTTGTTATAAAATTTTGCATCTTTATGTAAATTTTAAGTCGTTGTATTTTTATTCCTATAGATGAGATCTACAGTTGAGATCTAATTTTTTAAAAAATGACTTTAGAAATATTGTGTCTTCAGAAAAGTTGTTTGTCCTGTAAAGTTACGTAACGTAACGACGTTACGACTGTCGCAGTGGCCTTTTAACCCAATGCCCTTCTGGCATACAAAAAAAAAAGTTACGTAAAGTTACTGAACATACCAAAATTGTAGGACTTACGGGAATCAAGTTATAAATATTTTAAATACTCAAACACATTTCTTAAGTATGTAGTCGAAATTGGTAGTATGACGCCCTCCTATACAAATTATCACAATCTGTATATCAAGAGTAATTTAGTATTATTATTCTGGTATAGGATAAATCAACCATTTGTGGACTTGTCTATGCATTATTTTGAACTCGTTACGCTAAACACCCAGCCAATGGCACTTACAATATTAGTAACTTTCGATTAAGCCTAAGTATATCAATTTCTGCTACAAATCTCTATATTTTACAGATTTTTTAAAACAGATTGGAATGTCCATTTTCCTTTTATGAACCCTTGCGGTTTACAATAGAATAACGACCGGGTCCATTATAGGAATTTTAGTGTATTTTGCATGGAGAGAGTGGTGACATTTTTTGCATTGTATATAATGGACCCACTTGTTGAAAACGTTAGTTTTAAAGCATTTATAATGAAATGCAGCTAAAATTTTATTAACTCAAATGTGTGTTATGTTTAGTACGTTCTGTTTCATAAAAATAAAAAATAAGAAAACTTATCCAATTTAATTCTACTACAGTCAACCAAAAAAGTATTCGGACAGCAGCGCATAAAATTTTCTTTTAGAAATTTTGCACAGTATTTTTGCAAAGAATGGTAACACATATTTTTTAAAACAATGTTTAACTAAAGCATATTTATATGCACAACAAAAATTCGGGGAAAAGCTTTCCGTTTTGAAGATAGGCTACATATAGTTTGAATTCCTCAAAAATGCAGCCAAAAAAGTATTCGGACAGTTAACTATTAGTTGAAACAAATGTCCTTTCTCGCTCAACTGCTACCTTGTAGGACCATTTACATTCTTGATGACCTGTTTTAATCTCTTTTGGGATAAAATTAACAATTTTTCAAATATCCCTCTGTGAATTGCTGACCATTTTTTTACAAGAGCTCGGTTTAAGTCATTGTGATAAGAAATTGAATGATTTCTCATTTAGAAATGAGATTATCTAAAAAGATGTTCAAAAGGGTTCAAATCTAGACTGAATGCTGATGTTTCGATAGCTCTAGGACAATTATATGGTGCCTACCGCTTACAATTATCGGCAGTATGTTTAGATTCAACATCCCGGTACAATATGTATGTACCACACAATTACAATTTTGCTTTAATTTCACCTAAAATTATTCAGATAGTTGAGTTTACATTTAGTTCTATCCAAAAATATATATCTTTGGTGCCTCGGAGCTTTCCAAGCACCCCAACAAGGTATGACATCAACAACCCTTATGCAAGAATAACTAAAAGAGAAGGGTTACAAGCGAAAAATCACTCGGCAGCAAGTAAACGAGCAATGCGGTTAGTGTCATACCTTGTTGGGATGCTTGGAAAGCTCCGAGGTAGCAAAGATATATATTTTTGGATAGAACTAAAAAACACATGAATGAATAAAATACACATAGTAGAATTAAATTGGATAAGTTTTCTTATTTTGACGTAGGACTACGTCTTACGGCAAGTTTTGAGATAGGGTGTCATTCCAAAAAATCGAAAAATGCGAGCGTCACGAAAAATGAAAGGTTTTGAGCGCTAATACCTCAGCGGTTTTCCTAACGATTTTCAATATTCTTACACTAATCGCTCGGAAAATCTTCTAAGAATTGACCCAAATGAAGAAAAGTATGGATTCTTGATGTTGAACTATTGAAAAATTGAAAATAATGAACCTATGTTTTACCAGAATTCTCGCTTCGTGATTGGTTGGAAGATTCTTTGCGATGATCTAAACCTATACCAATTTGATATCTGTGCTTGGGAAGTAAGCCAAAACAAGTGACCAAGTTTTCTCATTTCAACAAGATTTCTTAACACCGTGGTTAAACCTAAACCATTTTGATGTCCTTGCTTGGGAAGTACGCCAGAAAGAGTGACAAAGCCCCCTCGTGCCAATAGATTTCTTACGAACGCGATTAAACCTAGTCCAATTTGATGTCTGTGTTAGGGAAGTGTGCCAGAAAAAATGACACAAGTTCATCGTCCAAACAGATCGCAAATTTTTTACTGCGAGACGATTAAACCTCCGCGAATTTGATATCTGTGTTGGAAAAATGTGCTACAGCTGTAGTGTTCGGTTATAATACGACTCTGTATGAAGGTGAAATTAGTCATCATCGATTCTGCCAATTTCAAAAGCAGGTTTTTTGTTTGAAACAAAAATTCGGTTTATGAAAATATATTTGCTGTGTTCAGATTGGCAAGAAGAATGCAGTATATACATTTTTATAAACACAATCCCGCTTTTGGGCCGAAATTGGGCTTTCCGACGAAAAGTCACTGACTGCTAGTTTCCCGTGAATACGCATGCTTACCGTTTCTTTAGAAGTGTATTGAAAAGATGTGCTGTTGATAAAATAGGATAGAATTGGTAAAATCCCTTCAACGTGGGGAACCATGGGTAATAAAAACAATCTTTAATTTCAGTAAGGTAGCAGGAAAGCAATAGTTTGTGTTCTTGATTTTGTTAAATTGTTTTCAAATGTACAATCTTTTGAGAATTGAACGTATGCAATGTTACTACTTTGATAAATGTTACATACAACACATGTAGCATGTATATATGTTGCATATAGCATGTATACATGAAGAATCGAATGATTACAAGCATGAATACATGCTACTATCACTACAAAGAGACTTACGTAGTCCTGCGTCACCTATATATGCGGTCGTGTCTTGCACACAACCCCTCTGCTTTTTTTATTTTTAGGTTTCGTATTCTACTAAGACGCTCCAAAAACTTCAGTTCTGTTTCATGTTATATATCCTCAGAAATAAGAAGTATAAGCTAATAAATACCGAAATTTTATCCGAGGGATCATTACAGGTAGAGGGTTTACTATATAGGTTATCTTACCCTACTATCTGCTTTAGTGCATTCATGTAATTTTTTTAATTCATTAGTTTGGCCATACGCAGCGAAAGGATACGAGTGGCGTGATAGGCTGTCATCGGCCTCAGCCAAATCCTGGCAGAAGGCAGAAAAAATAACGAGTAACTGGCAGAGTATAGCAATCTGTTTATCCTGCAACCACGTATCAACATGTTCGACTCTAAATAAACAAAATGGAGGCTAGTTCAATCGAGCTGAAAGTCCAACCGAACATATTCTACTGCCAACTTGACTTGAAACAGAGCTAAATGGGAAAAAGCTGTTAAGTGGTAGCCTTTACAATGTCCTGAATTCCCCTTATCGACTCCGATGTATCTCATAACGATAATAATGCTATGTCTTACATACACAAGCATGACTATTTAACGTACAGCAGGAATGAACTTCGCACTGGCGCGCGCATTTACTAATTTGTAGCCTAAAATGCCGGAAAACATGCATTCGGAAAACTTGAATATCTCCGAACATCGCAACTAGTAGCAGCTATTTTTTTGCTTATTACTAGTTAACACCCTGAATGTTGATTTTATGGTAGTGTCAGAGTGGAAATCTGTGGAAATCTTTTTCTACACACTATTGAAAATTGACAAAAATAACAAATATTTTATTTTAAAACACTTCGTCAGAACAAAGCCTACTAGTAAAAAATCTGTCTTAATATCACCTAAACTATTAGTTTATAATCTCTTTAATGTGAATTGTCCTTTAAAAGTATAGAATTTTAAGCAGCATGGTAGCCAGATACTAAAAGATTAAATGATATTTATTTTTTCATTTTCCAAAATTTTTTTACACTGTGTTTCACCTTCTTTAATGCCTATTGAATAACTACTTATTAAAACAATTTATGTATATTTCTTATAGATTATGTGTCTACAATACGTAGAATATTAAGTTTGATAGAATATCTCAAATAAAAATTTTGAGGTTTTGTCCGAGCTTTTTCGGGTTCTGTCCCATAGTGCGTCGCCCACAAGCTTTCGCAGATTTTGTTACATTTTCTAACCCCACTAGCAAGAGATTTCATGGGGCACTTTCAGACGGGATGTATGACGGCTTCGGATCAAATTTTACACTACGATATATGCTCCAGAAATGTCGGGAGTACAACGTGACCACGTGAATTTCAAGGCAGCGCAGCGTACGATACAGTCAAACGCGAATAGCTATGGCAAATAGCACTAGTTAACAGCAATCATGAACTCAGTAAGCTGAAGGTGATTTTTCATGTAAAATTGGCCGCTGAATCCAAAAATGAGGTCAGAAAAAATTAGAGTAGAATAGTTTTTGAGATATGCACAAAAGTTGAAAGAAAGAAAGTATATATCCAACTTACTGGAGTTTACCTCGCTTTGTCTGCGTACAATGGAACAGGGCAATCAGATCGATCTAAACTAAACTCGACAAATTAGGAGTGTCAACTAATTTGCTTTCATGGCTTAACTCATATCTACGCAATCGTAAAATCGCTATTAAATTGGGTCCAAGTCAATCGAGATGGTTCCAGAATGGCTCTGGAGTTCCACAAGGTAGCATTTTAGGACCTTTGCTATTCTCGCTGTTCGTGAACGACGTCACTCGACTGTTGCCTCCTGGAACAAGACTGTGCTACGCTGATGATCTAAAAATTTATCTGCCAATTGAAACCACCACAGATTGTTTGCAGCTTCAGAAATTGATCGATTTGTTTGTGGAATGGTGCAACTCCAATCGTATGCTTATCAGCACTCAGAAATGTACCGTTATTAGCTTCACTCGTAAAAAACAGCCTCTAGTGTTCGATTACTGCATCAATGGAACGTCTCTACAGCGGAGTAACAATGTCACGGATCTAGGCGTTGTGCTAGATAGCCAGATGTCGTTCAGACAACATTACACCTTTATTATTACCAAAGCGTATCGGCTGCTTGGTACTATCTTCCGAATCGGTAGAGATTTCTCTGATCCGGGCACACTACGTACTCTGTACTGCTCCTTAGTCCGCTCCGTTCTTGAGACTAGCTGTGCTGTTTGGGATCCTTACTATAATTATTCGATACTTCGCATTGAACGAATACAAAAACATTTCATACGTAAGATCTGCGGCAGGCTACCCTGGAGAAACCCTGATGCTCTTCCGCCATATGAGGATCTTTGTCTGCTAGTTGGGATTGCACCTCTTGAGCAGCGACGGAAGGATATCATCGCCAAGACTGCTCATAAGATCCTGTTGGGTGCTCTTGACTGCCCTGCTGTTCTGTCGCAGCTTCAGCTATACTGTCCCCTTCGGCCTCAAAGGAACCAACAGTTCCTACGCGTCGATTCACACCGTACTAACTATGGACTTCATGAACCAGTTCGTCGTATGGCTTTGGAGTACAATCGTCGCGGAAATAGCATGGACTTTTAGCTACTTTTTGGTGCAGTTTTTAAAATGTTGGTTTGTGTATTTAAGTTATTTTACTGATTTTGTACTATGTATGTTTATTGTATATCGATGTAAAAGACACTGGGTTTTTGTGCCACTTTGAGTAAGAGTATGTAATTTACTCAAGGTGGCTTTTCCCAGTCCAATCTAATTTCATTAAGACGTAAAGTCGGATGAATTGAATTAAATAAATAATAATAATAATAATATATGTACCTACATAAATATAAATATCTCTGGCTGCGGTACACCAATTTTAAATCTCTTTTTTCATATTACAGACGAGAAAATTTGCCATCGATGAGTAGAACTTTACTTTTCTATAAGAATAATAGTACTGTATATATTTGTGAATTTGTTCATAACAAAACAATAAAGAACGCATTTTTTTGAAATAATTTCAAATTTATCCAATATTTTGGACAAGCATTTTAAAAATTTTATTTTCTGTGGGCCTTAAGGGCCGATGAAAAACAAAGAAATCAGGGGGTTAATGATAACAATCGGTTGAAAATTGTAGAAGTTATGTCCATTTTATAAAAACAATAATAACGGTTAATATTTGGCAGGGCAGTTTTCGGAGAAATTTATTAAGATTAAAGTTTGGTGTTTTCCCGACGTTTCGACACTTTGACTCTCTCTCTCTCTCTCTCTCTCTCTCTCTCTCTCTCTCTCTCTCTCTCTCTCTCTCTCTCTCTCTCTCTCTCTCTCTCTCTCTCTCTCTCTCTCTCTCTCTCTCTCTCTCTCTCTCTCTCTCTCTCTCTCTCTCTTTCTCTCTCTCTCTTTCTCTCTCTCTCTCTGTTTCTCTCTCTCTTTCTTTCTCTCTCTCTCCTCTCTTTATCTTTCAAATACACACGCACCAATATGGCGACAACGTTAAGTTCGGAACAAATTTTCCAATTATGTTCACTGTATTATATTACAGAGCCATTTGGCTCATATTTAGTATTTTTAGTATTTATTTATTCACAGACTTGTTACATGGGCTACGGGAATCGAGGGTTATTTGTTTCTCTGATGTAGTAATACAGCCTTCAAACTCTGCTTAAAGCTGTCTATGAGCAAACGCTATTCAGTTGGATCATAGGGCTCACCAATAGCCCCTTTAGATCCAAACAGTAACTTCGAATAGCCCCTTTACATCCAAACAGTAACAAGCACTGTTTAAATTGGCATAACATTTACGGAATTGCTTGTCATGATCTCTATAAATGGACACCTTCATTCAGTTTGCAATGAAGCAGTGAAATTAACCGGGATTGTAAAAATATAGTTACCATAGTTACCGCAGGCGTAACAGCGTTTCTGTAAAGTATTTTCACACTTATACTCATGTTTCTTCACGCTCATTTTTCTTACTGTTCTTACTATTTTCACAATTCTTACTGTTAAATGCAATCACTCACTTCCAAATTTTTGACGTAGGACTACGTCTTACGGCAAGTTTTGAGATAGGGTGTCATTCCAAAAAATCGAAAAATGCGAGCGTCACGAGAAATGAAAGGTTTTGAGCGCTAATAGCTCAGCGGTTTTCCGATCGATTTTCAATATTCTTACACCAATCGATTGGAAAATCTTCTAAGAATTGACCCAAATGAAGAAAAGTATGAATTCTTGATGTTGAACTATTGAAAAGTTGAAAATAATAAACCTATATTTTACCAGAATTCTTGCTTCGTGATTGGTTGGAAGATTCTTTACGATGATCTAAACCTATACTAATTTGATATCTGTGCTTGGGAAGTAAGCCAAAACAAGTGACAAAGTTTCCGCATTTCAACAAGATTTCTTAACACCGTGGTTCAACCTAGACCATTTTGATGTCCTTGCTTGGGAAGTACGCCAGAGAAAGTGACAAAGCCCCCTCGAGCGAACAGATTTCTTATGAACGTGATTAAACCTAGTCCAATCTGATGTCTGTGTTAGGGAAGTGTGCCAGAAAAAATGACACAAGTTCGTTGTCCCAACAGATCGCAAATTCTTTACTGCAAGACGATTAAACCTCGGCGAATTTGATATCTGTGTTGGGAAAATGTGCTACAGCTGTGGTGTTCGATTATAATACGACTCTGTATGAATACGCATGCTTGCCGTTTCATTAGAAGTGTAGTGAAAAGATGTGCTGTTGATAAAATAGGATTGAATTGGTAAAATCCCTTCAACGTGGGAAACCATGGATAATAAAAACAATCTTTAATTTCAGTAAGGTAGCAGGAAAGTAATAGTTTGTGTTCTTGATTTTGTTAAGGGGAAACCGAAAGTGGCTCAAAGATGGCTGAATAAATGGCTACCATTCGAAGCATGTATTGTTTCGCGCCTTAAAAATGCATCTGTATTGGCAGAGCACGCTTTCGCCACGTAATCAGTGCTTCCAGCGCTGTTATAATGTCCTAAAACTTGTAATTCAATTTATCGATCTGCTATGTATCAATAAACGCTCAGCAAAACATAATTGCTAATGGAAAATAAATTTAACTGAACATATCGATCATTACGTGTTCATAAAAGCGACCAATGTATAATTTGGAATTAGTTAATAGATATTTGGTTACGCACATATTTCGTTGAACTAGCGATTTCCGAAAAAGCAGCAACACAGTATCAAACTTTCGTCACATCAATGAGCTTTTAAAGAGCTTTCAACTTTCGCCGCATCGATGAGCTTAGAGTGAAATAAACAAACAAAACGCAAACGCAGGAATCAAAAACGCAATCCGATGCAAGCGGATTAATTAACATCCTAGTGATCCTACGCATTATTCAGTTGCTGCTGTTAATTTTGATTGAATCGGAATGCCTTGATAAAGAAAACAAACCTTTTTTCAGGATGTTTGTAGTCAGTGCGGTTGGCTGCGGATCAGCTGTTTATGTTTGCAAGCTCCGCTATTTGACATATATTACCAATACTAATGCAATATTCAAATAAACGTTTAGGTTTTTAACGAACACATGAGATGTACAGTACAGTGTTTGTCGCACTAACACTATTCACAATTTTTTGAGAATTGAACGTATGCAATGTTACTACTTTGATAAATGTTACATACAACGCATGTAGCATGTATATATGTTGCATATAGCATGTATACATAAAGAATCGAATGATTACAAGCATGAATACATGCTACTATTACTACAAAGAGACTTACGTAGTCCTGCGTCACCTATATATGCGGTCGTGTCTTGTACACAACCTCTGATTTTTTAAATAGGAAGTGTAGATTTGCATATTTTCAGATAGCCAAGCAGCTCTGAATGCGTTTAAAGTTTTTACATGTAAATCGAAGCTAGTGTGACAATGCGTTCTTTCTCTTAGAAAATTGGCCAGTAGGAACGAAGTAACTTTATACTGGGTGCCAGACCATTGTGGTATTGTTCCCAATTGTTCCTCACAGGTAAGCCTAGTGAAGCATCTGGTTGCAGGCGTAGTGTGACCAGCAGCGTGAATCCAACTATGTATGTGATTTATCACCGTGGGAAAAATGCGGACAATCCGCTACCGTTGATTGACAACCTGTAGCTCCACAAACGAAAGATCGCGAGCACTGGAATTTGGGCTGCAGAACTTTGGAGGAATAAAGCCTTGAATAAATTGATTTAATTCCGTGAGGGAGTAAACCGACGCCAGTTGGGAAGATGGCATATCTTATTGTATTTTCCAGTAGATCACGTAAGTTCCAATGGCGCCTTCTGATGTCCTTCGGATTGGATGTAATGGGCTCCTCAAACCGCATCCGGTTCGAAGGACCAGTTGTACGATAGATCTATAGGGTCCAGATGGGTTTGGTATGGGATGCCAAGGCCGCCAAACGAAGGCCAATGGGAATTCTACCGTCCGAAATTATTGCTCCGCTCGCTTGGGATGTGATCACACACACAGTATTAAGTAAACCGTTGTTGCACTTAAACTAATGCGTTACTGATATAATTCTTTATTAACTACTTAACTATACAAAGGGAACTCTTTAACTGATCTTAGCAAAGCGCTTTTATAGATTTTTGGGAACGCTAAGGTTACCGCGCAAACACAATATAATAAAAACGATAAATATCAAAATCATAGTCAATTTAGTAATATCTTATCTGCTATCACTGTCACTGTCAGTATTCTATAAGCTCTCATGTTTGGATTGAGCTACTTTTGCCGCACCGAGGGGATAAGCGCAGCTCCAATAGGGTGGTTCACCAGCAAGTCCAAAAATGTCAATTTTCCATCCGTGCGCCCCGTAACCGCGGGACTCTCACTGGTTGTGACAGCAATTTTCCCATCAATTAACTCGATTTGAAACCCTTTTGCGTCGCTCGCACCGTGCCGCTACGTCTACAGAATGCCTGCGCCCGCTGTCGTTCTTTTCGCCGGCTGGAATATGGTGTGAAATGTGTCATCTCGAGATGCGATAGAGATTCTCCACGCCTTCGAATTGGAAATGAATTACACTGCTTCTAACCGATGCATCCGTCCGTATTAATTTATCACTAAATTGCTCCTCAACGGCCACGCTTTGCCCTACGAAACGAATGTTGTTGCCAAAAGGGCAGGAGTGAGTAATGCATCCTGTTCGTTACTGTTTTTAACTGCAATAAATATTACTTCCATTACTGATTGGAAATCTGTCGCACGCGGGCAGCCGGCGCTGTCCCTGGCGACAATGCTGCGGGTTGACATAGTGTTCGACGTAGGGTGTGCTCTATTTTTGATCTATTAGAAACGAGAAAAGCAGCATCGTTAATAACTCAACAGTTTCATTTTCCCTCAGCATTGTCGTTATTTTGGATTAAAAAGGCCGCGGTGGTAGGTGCACCTTTTGCTGAACTATTAATTAAGTGTCGTTATGCTGTCTGCAAGCTGTCTCTAATAAACCATGGAAAATGACAGTAAAATTTGTTCAGCATATCATAAATGCTTGATGAAATTACGTATACAGTAGTAAATTTGCTAGGAGCTTAGGCATGATTCTGCGTTCATTCAATTAACATAATTCAAATTATTTTTAAACTTTTATGATTTATGCTTAACGAGACTACAGTGACTTAGCGAGTCCATGAAACAATATTCTTTTTTAATGAACACGTTTGGACGGGACGGATTTGGATTGGATCATCATCATAAGGATGACCTTTTCACGATTATAGCCAGTGCGAATAAATTTAAGAAGAAAGCAAAGTTATTTGAATTTCCCAGGTGACCGAGAAATCGCAAGTCACTATCGACCTGGCTGAACCTGGACGACAACTATTTTCGCCGCACTGTGGTCCGGCATTCTTACGTCGTGTCTGACCCGCTGTAGCCTACCGACTTTCACTAGATGGACTATAGAAATCTCTCCGAGCAGTACCTACCTGTAAATAGCTTGTAACTCTTACATCTCTGCACAGTTTGTACTCCGCCAAACACCGCCGCTCGAACACGGCAAGAGTGCTTATTCCTCTGTGAACAGTATCACAACTTCAAGTCCACTAAGAACTACCGATCTAATGAAGGTTTTGTACTTTGTCAACTTCGTACGGTGGAAAATGCTTTTGATAGTAGCGTTTTGTGAAGGGCTAGGTCGGTCCCATTCCCTATTTGAACTACTAGTGCCATTGTTCGCGGTCACCAGCGATCCCAAATGCGAGTTCAACCGCTTATTATTCGTCGATATAGACAACTACCGCCCGTAAGCTCAATCCTATGGCTGGTAAACGGCTGAATAATGCGTAACGTCGGTGCCTTGTGCACCTGTAGGCATAAAATATATCCTATCAGTGGTTCACAGCCTCTTATTCAGCAATTCCTATCCCTACTTCCTCGTGGTACCAGCCGGGATACGAGCAACCTTAGTGGAGATCTAGTAACCAACTCCGGTGGAAGCCAAGGTCTTATGCCGACAGGGAAGGAGGGTTCTGTCGACCTTCGTTGGCACTCCTGCGAAACAGGGGGTGAGTGTAGCAGGCTTTGCAAGTCGCCACCACGAAAAATACTAAATACCTGGATCTGCCAAAAACGATGAATCAGGCAGGTTCCATTCCGACGGCTTGAAACTCGAAGTAGGCAGCGATACCGTAAGCTTCGGAAGGACGTAAAACTGCATTTGTTCTTCGAAAGAAGAGAATTTGCGCGACCTCGGAGCTACTTCTGCGATCACCAGTCTTGTGGACACATATTGGGAGGATCCGATTCCCTGAATGGAGAGGTACGTAGGAGTAACACGGAACTTTAGTTTTCTCGAGAACTCCTTTGTCATAATACAATGCTGGGAGCAAGAATCCAGCAATGCTCTTGCCAGCAAACTGTTTCCGAACCGCTCTTTGATCTTAAGGAAGGCCGTTGACAATAGAATTTGACGTGGTGTAGAAGTTTCAGGAAGTGCAACATAAGTCTGACTGGTACGACTATCGGTAGCATGACTATAACTGGTACTGGCTTGTAAGTCTGTATTGTGTGAGTTGAATGTGTTTGCAAGTGCAGTGTCTGACTGAGTGTGCGCTTGTTGGTTTGAGTGCTGTGGCTTGAGCTGTGCTTGTCGTGTAGTTGAGTTTGCTGTAGGAGGTTTTGTTTGCGAGGGTGGAACGGAGGATCTTACCGGCGCAGTATGCAGCATCGAATGGTGTTTGTGCCGGCAGTGGTGACAGACTCCTTTCTCGCAAGACCCAGCGTGATGACCAGGATAGAGGCAGTTTTTGCAAAGCCTCGCTTTCATCACAGCCTCGGTTTGCTCTGATACGTTCATACTCTGAAATTTCGTACACTGAAATGGTAAATGCCGGAGTTCTCCACAGAACGGGCATTTGTTAGCAGCCTTAACAACGGAGTGGCAAACTGACGATTTAAACTGTCGCGATTCAGCAGCGGACGTTTTCTGCGGAATCATGGACTGGAGAACTGAACACTGATTCCGAAGAAAGATGATTAACTCCTGGTACCTTGGAACTTCTTTGCTGTTGTGTTTAACTTTCCAATGACTTTGTGTGGTTGCATCTAGCTTAGAGCACATCATATCAGCTAGAAGAGTACTCCAGTTGACAGTCTTTTCTCCCAGCTTTTCAGCCGTCATTTTAGTCCAATTTTTTATTGCACTGCACTTTTTGTTCGCATGTAATGCACTTTTCAGCAGTCCAAAGTTTCGAACTTGTCCGTGTCCGAACAATATCTCGCAATTAAGGCGAGTTGCACAAAGTCTTTTTCAACAAGTGTCCGCGAATCGATCCTGTCTGGTGCCGGATTATCCGGTTCGAAGGACCAGAAATGATAGCGCAAAGGATCCGATTCGTTCGAACAGTCTTGTTGAAAGAGAACACTTTGGTTTCTATGATAGAAACTACACTTCCGTAGACTAAAAACTACAAGATATACAGCCCTAAGGGTTGTACGAAAGGGTGACGTAGGACTATATCAGATCATTAGATCAAAGACTGTAAACTGCATTTCTGGCATATGTATGTTTATAAGAATTTGTGAGTGTCATTGTTTAACTGAATGATTAAAAGAGCGAAATATTCAGATTCAATTCTTCATTGAATGCAATGGTGGCTTTGAAAATAAGTGGACGGGGGTTCATAAGTACAATGCCTGCAACCATTGAGACAGAGATTTCTTTTAAAATCATTTGTGTGCATCATAAAGGTTGAAATAGTAATGAATGACCAGCCCACATATTATTGTACTAAATATGATTATGCGTAGCTTGACATGTTTCAATAATCTTACTTTAACTTGTGGCCTTTAAAAGGCCCATTGGTTGCAAATAACATTAAAGCCAAAGTACGTTCATAAAATGCATAACATACTTTTGACATAAATGGAAACTGGCACGTAAGTGATCTTGCCTTATGAAACCCCTACATGCCAATTTTGGTTCCATTTGCTTAATTAGTTCTAGAGTTATGAGGAAGTCTGTATTTCGTTTGTATGAGAGCCCCCCCTCTTAGAAGGGGACTCAGTATACAATAGAAAAAAATCCGACCTTTTGAAACACCCACACGCCAAATTTGGTTCCATTCGCTTGATTAGTTCTCGAGTTTTGAGGAAATTTATGTTTCATTTGTATAGGAGCCCCCCCTCTTACGCCCTCCACAAAATTGCTCTCTTACCCCCTCCATAAAATTGCTGGTCATTTTATCTATCCAACGACATATAAATTGTTCAGTTTCGTTCAGTGGTTTAGTAGTTACAGTCAACTTTCGCTAATTGCACTAAGCTCTTAGCCCGTTTAGTGAAAGACTTTCGTTAATTGGGCTGAGATGTCAAAACCGAGGGATATATCGATTGTTTTTGTCTAAATCGTCGCAGAAAGGTTTATAAAAATATACACCTATATTAAATACAGAATCAAAGTGGAACCTAATCTTTTCATTGTTGAAATTTAGTTCTAGATTGTTTAACAAGTATATAGCTGAATTTCATGCTACAATGTTAATATATATTGGCATTTTTAACTGTTTCACCGTGATGCTAAAAATAGGAGGGTCAAGTTCATAAGGGATCGGAAAACGATATGATGCAATTGTGTTCTATTCAATTAATTTTAATATTTTCTGTATAAATTATTTTCCACACTTAAATGAACTATATTCAAGAGCCCCTCGGAAGAAAAAATACGCTGTCAGAAATGACGTTTGACTTCGTTTTAGATGGGCTATAGCCCAATTAACGGGAGCCCGATTAAAACGTAGCCCAGTTAAAGATAGCCCAACGAACGAAAGTTGACTGTATTAGCATTTGAAACCTTTCATTCAAACGTTACACTTCTATTTTCGTTTTCACAAAGTGCTACCCAGTCCCATATAGTAAACAAAGACGTAGTCCTACGTCAAAAACTTTATTCGGTGACTTGACGAAAGCGAGTGTATTGAGCTTGCTGACGTTTGCCGCACGCACACATCGGCGCGCGATTTGTTGTTGCTGTTGTTAGATTTTACATGGATTTTACACGTTTGTTTTTGTTTTCACCCAGTTATACCCCGGTAAAAAAACATACGTTTGAGTGAAAAACGATAAGTTTTTGTAGCCTTTTGCACTGGGCTTAGCAAGCTCTATTTATCGCGACGGTTTGGTTTGAACTAACTGGTACATCTATGTACTACCTTCGGCTTGCCGGCGAGATCGAAATGATCGAGATCAGAGAGAACTCTACACTACTGATAGAGATCGCTCAAGTAACCAGTGAGCACTTAAAGAAGCAGAAATCTAGCTTTTTATTAGCCTATGGTGCACACCATACCCAAGTAACAATTTGGGTTTTATTACACTCTTATGATGGCATTTAAGACCAAAATTGGTAATGAAAACCGCCATAAAAGTACAATAAAACTCAAATTGTTGCTTGGGTATCGTGCAGTATAGTTCAATATGCCTATAAAAAGCTGCTAGAAAGCCGGTTTTGGCGAAATATCCGGCTGAATTAGTGCTTGGAGATTTACAAATGTCATAAAACGTAACGCCTGTTGCGTAACGGTAAAACGTCAAACATAAAAAAATGCGAAAAATATATTGTACATCCTTTTTTTATCTTCCCTCTCTGTTATGCTTATATGGCGTACTTTGTTGACGTTTCAAGATTGCTTTTTTGTTATTTTCTTTTTTGGTTAGAATTGGACCGCCAGCCAATTCGCGATGACGGCATTGAAAAAGATTTCGTAGGCTGCTCGCACTTACAGAAAATCTCGTGCCGAACTGTCAACGTGTGCGTGATGACAAAAGCAAAAATATTTCCCTTACTTTTTTTCTCACGCAAAACCCTGAACAATATTAGCAACGCCGTCATAGCGAATCTGTCGATTGACGTGGCTTGGAGTGGAGGAGTAGGGCAACGCCTTTACCAGTTGATCTGTAAACGGTAGTTGCGAGCTTGCGAGTCAGCTGCCAATAGCTCTACTTAAATTACCGAAATTCTTAACTCGGATTTTTGATTTGCTTATCAAGGCGGAATGGAGGGAAAGATTTTGTTTTTCACATTTCTTCCATAAGTTGCGCTTTGGGAGAATTACCTACCTTTTATTTTCTTTTTATGTGATGGCATACATGTATAGAAATATTTCTTGCATATTATCCGTATGCATATGGCCTATAGATTCGTGTTGATGTTTATTCAATCGGTGGTGCAGGATTTTACGTAAGATAAAAAGAGAGGGAAGCATTTTTTCTGTTATCACACGTACGTTCGCAAGGAGATTTCCTGCAAGTGTGAGCAGTGTTCAAAATCTCTTTTGTTGCCGGTAACGGCAATAAAGCTTGCTTAGATCATCTAATCAGCTTTTCATAGTGCTTCAAGTAAATTTTAATTCAGCATTGAGAATGCCATTTTAAAGCTGCTATGCTTTGACAATGCTGAATTATATCTGGCAGCATGTACCTTGCAAATATAGAGCAGCTTTCAAGCTTAATTCAGTGCTTAGCGGTTACCTGGGCGGTAGTGATAAGAGATAGAACGAATAATGCATGTGATAAAAAGCGACCTAATTATCATCGATCGTGTGGATCGTATTGGGGGTGTTCAATTAGTTTGATGTCTATCTAATATTCTCGCAAACATGCCGGCCAATTTAACAAACTTCAACAATTTGCTTTCCCTATCTTGATCAAAGTATAATATTTCGCAAGTATTGCATTCTTAGTTAAGATTTTTTCTAATCACCTCATATTCCTGGCACTCGGTGAGGATATGTTCCACTGATAGATGCGTTCCACAATGCAGGCACACGTTTTCATCTCGTTTCTCGATCAGCCAGCCATGTATTCGTACGATTGAATGGATATGCTGATATGCTATTGGCATCTATTAAAAAATGAAATCTTGTTAGAAAAAGGCACACCAGGTGATGTGTAACATACACACTTAAAAAAAAGTACCGAGTTCGGTAAAATTTACCGAACTTAGAACAGCCGAACGTTCGGTAAAATTTTTTTATGATGCCAAACATTACTAACGATCCGTAAACGTCGATTGGCACCATCGAAATTTTTACCGAACATTCGGCTGTTCAGAGTTCGGTAAAATTTTACCGAACGTTTTAAGTGTGTACACACTTAAAAATAAGCACCGAGTTCGGTACATTATCGTAAATTTTACCGAACTCTGAGCAGCAGAACGTTCGGTAAAAAAATTTTATGATGCCAAACATTACTAATGATCCGTAAACGTCGATTGGCACCATCGAATTTTACCGAACGTTCGGCTGCTCAGAGTTCGGTAAAAAAAATTTAAGTGTGTAGCAATAACTTCCAAAGCGAAGAATAGTTTTCCAGTATATAATGGTTTATTTCTATTTCCCGTCGTGGTAGGGAAAGCCACTCTAAATTTTCATCATTTTTTAGGTGGATTTAATGAATACTCCAAGGGATCATTCAATACTGACGTCGATTGCTTATGGGGGGAGAGGGGTGTCAATTTTGTGACAGGTTGTGACAAAGAGGAGGGGGGGGGGGGGTCTAGGCAAATGTGACATCCGCCGAAAAAAATCGCATTTTCATCAAAAGGCAGCAAAAATATATATATAAGTCATTCATCACTCATCGATTTATTTCGATTTTCGAACTTATTGTTCCAGCTGACGGCGCTTGAAAGTCAGGCACAATTTGTCAATGTTAACTAGATAGATCACGCGTTACATTGTAGGATATGTGTTGTGTAAATCAATTTCAGTTTATTTGCAATCAAAGTTTCCAGCTTTTTACTAAATATTGGATAGAAAAGTACGATGAACTCTTAAAGCTATCGTTACGAAGTAGTGAAACCTGCTTTGCCGACGCAGCTTGAAGCTTGTTTTGAAGCGGAGCCGTGCTACTTCAATTGAAACCAAAGCTTCATTTCTTCATTGATTTATAACAATTTGCAATTGAATGTTGTTAGAGCCCTTGTTCGCAGTTATTATTTTTTATTAATTGTTATTTTCTATAGTTTTTTAATCATACATCCCCTCTTAAAAGGTTAAGCCATTTTTATAAACCAGTTTTTACTTTCAACACGCTTTTCATTTTTATTTTGAGTTTGTGTGACGGCCAAAGGGGGAGAGGGGGGGGGGGGGAGCAGGTTGAGTTTTGTGACACAATCGGACAGAGGGGGGAGGGGGTCCAAAAAGCAGAAATTTGGTGGACGTCATATTTGAATCGTCCCCAAAAGCTCTGCTACTGATTTGACTCAAACACACCCACCTTTCGATCCGTGCACTTTGAATTCACTAAAAGCGATTAATAAAGCATTTGATTGAAATTACGCAACTGACTTTTTATCTTAAATTCGTCGTACCGTTTTAAAATCCGTCCGTCAAAATTTTTCATCGTTCGAACTAAAAATCACAATAATGTTTACGAAACTAGCGCGCATGTATTTGTGTAGGACAGCATGACAAATGTTATTCTGCCAAATTTTTGCAGGTTATGCAAGTTTACCCGGCTGCAGAATAACAACAACGCGTTGCGTGAGTTATTTTCATTTTATGAATGACGGAAATTGAAACGAATAGTCGACATTTTCTCCTTCGTCGCACGAAAAAACGTTGGAAATTTGGCTGCTACTGTGTTACCTGACTCATAACGAACCCCGGATTCCGAAATTTTAAAATCACTCATGCTTTTATTTTTGGAGTAAACATGTAATTTCTTATGTTATATAGTTGATATTTGTATGCTCTATTCGAATGTATGATCAATTAAACGAAAAACCACAAAGTTTGTGAGTTACGAGACGCTCTCCCGTATATAACGTATATTCGTTATGAGTTAGGTAACACAGTAGGAATTCTTTGATGAAAAATAGCATTTAAATAGATCTCAGCTCACTTTGATTGATCGCGTATGAGGTATGAGAGGCAACAAACTAAAATATGTATTGGGGAATAACTAATTTTGCATTTTGTGTCATTAAAATCGCTGATATTTTTAATAATTTGTGTTGGATAGGACGGGAATAGGCAATTACGACAAAGCAGTAACATACCCTAGTATATATTTTTGAGGTTCATTAGCTACAAAAACACATTGTAACATACAAGGTTAAGTAGTGCTGGATCTAGTTCGTAGATATTAAAAATTTCACTAAGCAATCCTAACTCTCCAGCAAAGTGTGAACAATCGGAATATTTGCCGTACTATAACAGAACAGCCACGAGCCCTTTTCCTCCGGCTTTCCTCAGAAATCCCCAAACCTTGAGCGGCTTATCGTTCCGGAAGGTCTTCCGGCCGGTGAGCAGACCATCCAGTTTTTCCCAATCAAAAATAATGCGTACGCAATACGTACGTAATCGTACAAATTCCATCCAGCTCCGGCACGGAAAGCCACTAGAAATCACACTCAATTTATATTACAATCCTAAGTAACATGCTCCCGGTTTGGGGCGAGCTCGGCCAGGTCGGTCGTCCTGTCGAAAAACGGCCCCGAATGACGGAATAGACGGAAAAGGGATACGGTTGCTCTACGGTTGTCGGCCGGCCGCAAAGCTCACGTGTAAACCGTGATGGGCTCTGGTTGTGGGTGGTGGGTACTGGGCAAACCGTGCGTCGTCCGTCGCAGTGCCCATTTCCCGCATAACATTTGCATACATTTTGTTTATTCATGCTTTGCAACATCACCGTAATGAAGTGGGCTCCGGCCGTTGTCGTTGTCGTCGTCCTCGTCCTCGTCCTCGTCATTGTCGCTGGACGAGTGACGGTGCGGCGCGGCGATGCGATAGTGGGTTGATACTTTCGAAAACCACCACCGTTGTTGGTACATGGCCTAATGTGTGGGTATGTGCTGTCGTGCGGTTTTACTTCGAGCAGGAGCAAAGCGTAAAGGATTCGCTTTCATCGCATGTATTGCCACTTTCGGATGGGATAAGTTATCGTATTTTGTGCCCCTGCTGCTGCTGTGCTGATGATGATCTCGTGAGAGTGTGTGTGTGTGTGTATGTGTGAGGAAGTAGTTTGGGAAAGATACGTTACCTTAACTTGTTTTAATGCCAGATGCTTCGGCAGGGCAATGTTTCGTGTTTCGGCAAGGGATTCCCACCGAAGGAAGCTCTTGCACCAGCATCGTAGACATGCACAGATGTTGACATTCGGAGTTTCCAAATTAACTAGGAAAACGGCACAGGAATATTCATGTGTGTAGAACTGCGGCTGAGGATGGTACAGGCTGCTAAGGAAAACCTTGCAGTGGTGGTTTCCAAATTTGTCGAAGGAAGCAACGTTGGGTTTGAATAAACAGTTTAGCTGGTATGCCTCACCAGAGGGCAAACGTTGTATTATCCAATGTGGATAATGACTGTGGGATAATTCGAAAGGGAAATTGACTATTTTCCATTATTCCGAAAGTTCATTTTTAATAGCTTTGGGTGTTGCCTCCGGAAAGATGCAACTATAGTGCTTTATAAACCAGGCAAAAGGAAAAATATTTGAAATCTGAACTGCATTAGTCTACTAGAAGCGCCAGTTTGTGTCATATTTCTAGATAGTGCTGTTGCATCAGATTTAGTCTTATCAGCTAATCAATTCTGAACAAAGAGTCCCGAAGGTGTCATGGAAAATGGTGTCGTTCGACAGCACAACACACAGAGCTCGTTACCCGATTCCCATCAGAGCCAAAGCATTATTGTAGCGAACAGTTGGCTGTTGGAAGGAGTAGAATAGTGTGTATCCTATTTCCATCTGTCCATCGCTGCTACCGCCACCACCATCACCTCGCACCACAGCAAACACTTCGGATCGAGTTTGATACGCCAGCAGCGATTGCCATCGGGATCGGGAGACTTTCACAATGTCCGCCATGGGACTATTCGTCTTAAAAACAGATCTAGGGAGAGAGAGCGAGAGATAGGGAAAGATAAATCCAAAATCAAATATATACACACCGCTAGTCGGGGTTCGTCCGAGGACAAAAGCAAATATCAGACGGACTGTGGAATGAAATGCAATTTAAAATCTGGCTACCGGTCTTTGCTTTGCGTTATGTGGGACCGAAGCCGGGCTGGGATTAGAAATGAATTATCTTTACAGCTTTTGCTATGTGGTGGTCAAAATTGGATGCATAAATGCAAAATTAAGAGCTCGATGTTGTGCAGTGAACGAATATTTATCACTACCAACCAAGCATTATCACCTAAGGTAAGACTTTACTTCAAATCCGCATAGTAAAATATGATATTGATGTAAATGTAGGTACTTGCATTAGAGTATTTTCATGGAAATATATTATCCATTACAAAAGCATCAAACGTTCCATCATCATTTTAGGAATTAATTGAGCATTTTCAGCTCGAAACGCTGAAAAAAAGTTATATTCGACTCGGCTATTTTTGTGTAGAAAGCACGCAAGGATTCCTTTACCAGTAAACCAGTAAACCAGATCGAAGAAGAGGCGCACCCAGGTAACAATTCTAAAACCACTTGGTTTTACTTGAATTTTATAAAGGTTTATTGCGGTATTAAATATTACCTCTGGTTTTATTGTGGTATTGCCCAATACCAAAAGGATACGAGTCCAAACACACTTATAGCTAGCTAGAAAACGGTTAATAAAGCAAATTAATTGTGGTTGCTTATATGACCACGTTAAAACTTGTTGGCTGCACCTATAAACATACCATATGTGTGGCGTAGCAATACAAAATGGTGCACGAGTCAAAATTGATCTTATCACGGTTACTTGCCAAACTGCAATAAATCTGTTAGCTTTATAGAGTTACTAGCTGACCCGACAAACTTCGTATTGCCACAAATTAACCTGTGTTGTATATAAATCATGAATCTGGTATGATCTTTGTCACAATCTCGAGTTTTGCAAGTTTCTGAGGAGTTCAATCTTAGATGATTCATTTTGGCAGTTACGTAACTATGAAAGCATCCCAGGTAACCAATAAGCATCACCAATGCTATTCAAATGTAGACCAAAAAGCATTTAAGTCGCCTTAAATGCTACTTAAATGCTATTTTGGCAAAATATACAGCTACTTTACTGATAACCTTCTTATAGTACTGACAATGCTAATTTAGAGCTAATTACCGACACGAAGAATTTGAATACAATTTTGGATGCCAATTTACAACACCTATGTAGTCAAAAAGCTAACATACAATAACGTGCAGTATAAAATGCCAGATACGCTGATTTGCTGCTTACGTTAAGGCTTATTAGTTACCTGGAATGGGTAGTTTAATATACAAATTTGCAATTTTTCCTCACAGTAAAGTAGAAAACAACTCCCCTGTCCTCTCATTGCATAGCCAGAAAGCGGATAGTAATATTCGCCATGATTGTACAACATTACGCCGAATATCATTTTGCGAAAAACCTTAAGCGGAATATACCATTTCACGGAAAACTTTTTTGTGGAAAGTACCATTTCGCGATCCTCTCCTTACTCGCTGCCACTCGTTCCAGGAAACCCAGGTAGACCTAGGAAAACAAATAAACCTAGACAGTAGTGATTTCTGCATGGAGTTGCTTCCCCCCAGTGGGCGGCGCTTCCGACGGCGGGTCAACGGCAACACTCGCGGCCGTCTCGTCCTGAATGATCTAGTGTTACTACACTCAAGTCCTTTTTTTACACGGTTTGTTTTTTCGAATATTGAGAACGGGGCTATTTAGGGACCATTCATTTATTTTTCAATACGTTTGGGAGAGGCCCAACATTCGTCACGTATTTTGTAAATGGTCCCTAAATTGCACCGTTCTTGAGTAATCGAAAAATCAGAGGTTGTGTACAAGACACGACCGCATATATAGGTGACGCAGGACTACGTAAGTCTCTTTGTAGTGATAGTAGCATGTATTCATGCTTGTAATCATTCGATTCTTCATGTATACATGCTACATGCGTTGTATGTAACGTTTATCAAAGTAGTAACATTGCATACGTTCAATTCTCAAAAAATTGTGAATTTGAAAACAATTTAACAAAATCAAGAACACAAACTATTGCTTTCCTGCTACCTTACTGAAATTAAAGATTGTTTTTATTATCCATGGTTTCCCACGTTGAATGGATTTTACCAATTCAATCCTATTTTATCAACAGCACATCTTTTCACTACACTTCTAATGAAACGGCAAGCATGCGTATTCATACCTACCCCGTAACATAGTGACAGTTATTAACAGTTTCCCATAACACCCGCCAGTGTCAAAAATGTCGCGACGATCGTTTTTACGTACCGGTCAAAATTGACGCACCTTCGATTTCCAAAGGAAATGTTAATTTTTGTTACGTTAAATGTGAACGCAAAAAGCTGTCTGGGCAACGATTTGAAAAGTGCGTATTGATTATTTCATGTTTTCGGTAAAATTGTTTGAATTCTTGGTGGGTTGTTTGATTTGTTTACAAGATAAAAAGCGGTATTTATTACAAGATTGTCACTCTTGTGTACGAGTTGTCTGCTCTAAAGTATTTAAATATTGTTTCATTGAAAGTTATCCGCTGCGCAATTCAAAATGAAATGCTCTTTCATGATTGCTGGATCGATTTTGTCTTTAACAGAACAAGTTAAGCAAAATTCAAGAGTAAATCCAAGCAATAGAGTTCGTTGCAGTTGTACAAAAAACACTCTGTTACATGACAGAACCAAATAGAGCATGTTATTATGACAGATGAACCAGTTATGCTGCTATTGTCATTACCACAGAAACGTTTTGATACTTGACATAATGTTGTCAGTTCGTAAAATACTCTATTGAAATAATAAACCAATTCAGATCTTATATGCACAAGGGATTTTTTGCCAAAACAAATGATAATAAACTCTTTCTTCGATATTTACGCCGCTTTCAAACATCTGTCGTGAACCATGAACCAGCAGTTTTAGGTACGTTTGATTAGTATGGGAGCTGTCACATTGTTACCGGGTTGATTCATACAGAGTCGTATTATAATCGAACGCTACAGCTGTAGCACATTTTCCCACCACAGATATCAAATTCGCCGAGGTTTAATCGTCTCGCAGTAAAGAATTTGCGATCTGTTGGGACAACGAACTTGTGTCATTTTTTCTGGCACACTTCCCTAACACAGACATCAAATTGGACTAGGTTTAATCACGTTCATAAGAAATCTGTTGGCTCGAGGGGGCTTTGTCACTTTCTCAGGCATACTTCCCAAGCAAGGACATCAAAATGGTCTAGGTTGAACCGCGGTGTTAAGAAATCTTGTTGAAATGAGGAAACTTTGTCACTTGTTTTGGCTTACTTCCCAAGCACAGATATCAAATTAGTATAGGTTTAGATCATCGTAAAGAATCTTCCAACCAATCACGAAGCAAGAATTCTGGTAAAATATAGGTTTATTATTTTCAACTTTTCAATAGTTCAACATCAAGAATTCATACTTTTCTTCATTTGGGTCAATTCTTAGAAGATTTTCCGATCGATTGGTGTAAGAATATTGAAAATCGATCGGAAAACCGCTGAGCTATTAGCGCTCAAAACCTTTCATTTCTCGTGACGCTCGCATTTTTCGATTCTTTGGAATGACACCCTATCTCAAAACTTGCCGTAAGACGTAGTCCTACGTCAAAAAACAAACCGTGTTAAAAAAGACTCGGGTGTATAGATAGTTTTTATGGTCTTGTTATTGATTAATGTTTTATGGAAGAGTCTCGAATTTCTCGAGTTCGATTAGTTTTTGAGTTTCGCAAAACTTTCTGTTTTATTTGTATGAGAGTCCATCCACGCTACCGAGTCTCGTGATGGAGCATTCATCATACCCTAGTACCGAGACAACACATTTCTTAGTTCAGCCACCCGCCACGGATAAAACGCTGTCGTTAACCGCCCCTAATCTACGCACTTGGTTCAGGAATCGTCAAGCCCCCGAGAGCCGCCCCTGACCGGGTGGGTCAACAGGCGCCACGGCGAAGTCTAGTTCCACCTGACACAGATTCTGTCAGGGCATGGTTGTTTTAGGCAGTATCTGCACAAATTCGAGCATGCGGAGTCCCCGCGTATCCCGAATGCGTGGAAGTAGAGGAAACTGCAGAATATGTTTTCCCTATATGCCCTCGTTTCATGGGTGCGAGAGGCAATATGATGGCAGTGAGCGGACAGGACACTACTCCGGATAGCTTAGTCCAAAGGATGTGTTCTAGCTCGGACGTCTGGAGAGCGGTCAATGCGGCTGCTATCCAGATTGTACTTGAGCTGCAAAACCGCTGGAGAGCCGATCAACGGCGAATAAACAGCCTAACTACCATAGTCTTGTAGGTATCTAAGAGAGCGCGTTAAGCACAATAGCCCCTCTCTGAAGTAATATCGATAAGGTGGGTAGAACCCCATTAGGGGGGGATAGCTAAACCCCACACTACCTGAGTTATCTTCCCAGGTGTCGTATCCGTATTTTCTAAGGTGCTGAGCAGATTTCCCTACTCGTAGAAAAAATGCAGTAGTCATTGCTAACTCGAAGTACCCACGAAACTGCTGGCCTAAGGGAAAGCTAATTGAAGTCTGTCCCGCGCCCCGATAAGGACGACCAATCTCGATTAGTGATGGCTATTAAAGTCATTTTAAATTACATCTCCCCTGGTTGACTCTGTACTAGAATTTGTTTTTAATGTTCAGAAGATGTTTATAACTGTAACAAAACATGTTATAGAATCGAATCCTGCATAGCATACAACGTAGTTCCAATATTTGCATGGCGAATTTTTCATTCGGAAAGGTGAAGCAAGATATAAAGTAATGAATAGATATAGAGCAAAATTAATGCATGCGTGTAGCATTGGGTACGCCTTCGTTATGCTCAAGGCGAGATTCGCTCCATCGTCGAGGTTAAAAAATGAGCCCTTCATGAACGCATCGACATATCCAGGCTGCGCCAGCCAGCGTCAGCGGAGGCTAGCGGATTGAAGCACACTCTTCCTGCACCTGATGGTCCGGGTGGCGATGGCGAAGTAGCGAAAACTTTTCAACGCCGCTCGCTGCCCACAACCCACACGGACAACCGGGCAACCGAAGACGGCACGAGCATTCCATCAAGTCTGGCTGCGTTGCCGTTGCGCTGCTGTCGTCGTTCGCGCACGCGGGTCTCCGCATTAGAGCCGTGCTCAACATATTGATGTTGACATTCATTTAGCATGCAACATTTACGATTTATGGTAATAATAATTACTCGCAAGCGAGCGCATCTCCTCGTTCTCTTAAACTAGTGCAGCCCTTCGATGATGGCGACGAAGAAATCACCGTCGTTTGCCAGTTTTTGCTTACTAGCTGGCGAAATGTTACAGTTTTACTGAAGAATTGTTCCTATAAATTATTTTCTTTTTTTTATCAAACAACTATTTTAAAGACGTACATTTCGTTAAAGCATTTAAATGAAGCACGCCACAAACTGATAGGTGAATAGCTGTAGCTATTTTATACTGGCTTCGGGGTCACACCAATGATGGCATTCATAATAATCATAACTTTAGTCCAGCTCTAAACAGCGAATCGCTTTTCCCCCAGGTTGTGGATTATCCCGTAACAAATCGCATCATTTGGAGTAAAAATGGTGGTCTCCGGTTTGCAGTAAGCTAACACTGTCATGTAAATGCTCGGAGGAGCCGTAGCAGCATTTGGCTGATAGTTCTTATGGGACGACATAAAACTGAACTAAACATAAAACTGCAGTACAGATTAACATGATTTTTTAGTTGAGATATTAGGCTTGAGTGGAGTGAACGTGTCCCCAAGCGTAAACCGACTCACACGCGTTGGATGCTAGATTAATCGTTGTACAAGTCTACTGTTGAAAGACTTTAGAGTTAATTAAAAGTTGACATTAATATTTTTGCATCTCAACAACTTGCTTCCCGGAAATTCAATTAGATATGCAAATGAAATGTTTAGTGCATTGATAACGATGCGTTCAATGAGCAATTACTTCTATCGATTGATTTGTACAAGAAAAATGCTCTGTTACTTGTTAATTGTTGTGCATGCTTTCAGCATTTCCCAGTCGCTGAGAAAAGTATTATGATGCTAAATGAAACTTCCCCATAATAGCCGGAATGCGATTTAACTTTAAAAAAAATAGGTAGGTAGATACTTGCACGTAATTTGGTATGACTAAACGGGTTCATTTTCCCAACTTGTCCGAAGAGATTCCGAAACAAAGTAATCAGCAAATAGAGGTAAAGAATGCGCGAGCTAGCGAACTATCGATCCAGGCAGGCAGGCAGTGAGGCGGAAAAGTTGAAAGCTTGATTGCGCACCGGTGGCGCTGCGGTGCGGCGACGAAGCGACGGCGAACCGTTTTGTTGGGAAAATTCGAGTGTGAGCAATAAAAGAAGCAATCAGCTCGCTGAGTGTGCGACTAATCGGGTCCGGAAATCGAGCTCATCTATGAGCGAGCACACAGAACGAACGGTGCCAGTAGCCACAGTGTGAAGTGAAGGTTTCTAACCCTTAACTGACCACCATTGTATTGTGATTCGTTCAGATGAATGGGGAATTCAGGAAGGCGGGTTCCTCGCGCCTGTTGGAAGTTTATTTCGAAATTTAAATTTTAAGATAGTTGGAAACCTTTAAGGGTTAAACTTTGACTAAACACCTTTCGAAAGAGGCTTCATCAATGAGTTTCACACTTTTTACCGATCGACGCACCGGCCTTTTTCTGTCGATCCTGCCCGCACCCGATTTCGTTGGTAGCCAAATTAAATGGTTGCCATGCAGGCCATTGTGCCTGCCAGCCGCCAGACCGGAACGAAGGTGTGACGAAAAAGGTAAATTATTTTTCGCCGCCAGTGTGAACAAAATTGATTGCTCAGTTTCATTCGGTAGATGGAAATATGAGGCTGGCTGGATGAGACCGAAATTACTGGTCTCACTATTGTGAACGGGAACGTAGGCTACCGCTATGTGGGGAATACGATTCAGAACTAAGTTTATCATTAGGACACTTAACAGTCAAGGTCAGTTGGAGCAAATTGTGAAAATATTTTCATTGAAATTATCCTCTGTACGCCTATACCTTGCTTGGCTGTTGCTAGATTTTCCGTCCGTCGAGTCCATTATGACCTAGTAAAACTTAATCGATCAAATAGTGAAAAGAACTATCGATAAACTATAGGTATCAAAGTTTGTGGATCGTCACTATTGTTTGGTATTTCCGAAATTTTTTACCGAATATTCAGCTGCTGAGATTTCGGATAAATTTTACCGAATTTGATGCTTTTTTTTTAAATGTGTACTATTAGTAAAAATGGTTGGTAAATGGCTGGGTAATGCGTAACATCGGTACCCCGCGTACCTGCAGTTATAAAATAGACCTCGCAGTGGTCATTAGCTTCTTATCCAGCAACTCCTCTCCCTACCTCCTCGCGGCACCAGCCGGAATACGAGCAACCTTGGTGGAGAACGGGTAACCAACCCCGGTGGAAGCTAAGGTCGTATACCGACAGGGAAGGAGGCACTCATGCATCTGCTGAGTGTGGGGCAAAAGGAACAGCCTTGCCAGCCGTGAGCGTCTGACTCCAGGTTAGGGGCGGCTCGCGACGGTGATTCCACTGCACGGTGAATCGCCGTTTCCGTACCAGGTATGCGGCTGTATCCCAGGTTAGGGGCGGCATACAACAGCGACTGATCCGGAGCGGACGGCTGACTTATGAAACGGTGTGTCTCGCCAGCTATACCCAAGACAGCAGCCCTGTCCGCGAGACTAGGCATCGCAGCCCCAGTAAGGCAGTATGCTTAAACAACTTTCGCTAGGAAAAATTCAGGAAAGGAACTACAACCGGATAATCGGCATGGACCCAGGCAAAAGAAAAAGGACAACGATTATTGGAAACTTGGTACTTGGAATGTCAGGACTCTACTTGAACCGGCACGCGCGGGTATCCTGGCAAGAGAGCTGCAGAAGATGAAGGTCGAGGTTGCAGCCATCCAGGAAGTGCGGTGGCCGAAGACGGGAGAACGTGAATTCCGCGCAGTAGATCCTATTGCGGGCACGACATTCAAGTATCACATCTACTACAGTGGCGGCGATAAAGCAGAGCATGGAGTCGGATTCGTATTACATGGAAAACAAATGAAGCGTGTCATTAGGTGGAGGCCCATCAATGACCGTCTATGCGTGTTGAGAATTAAGGGCAAATTCTTCAACTACAGTCTGATAAATGTGTACGCACCGACGAACGACAAGCCCGATGACGTAAAAGAGGCGTTCTATGATCTTCTCGGCAGAACATATCGAGAGTGCCTAAGTCATGACATAAAGATAGTCATCGGGGATACAAATGCACAGGTCGGACGTGAAGAGTTCTTTCGTCCATTATTGGTAGAGAAAGCCTCCATTCTACCACAAACGACAATGGCCTGAAGCTAATCAACTTCGCTGCAGCCAGAGGAATGGTTATCTGTAGTACCCATTTTGCACGATGGAACATTCGGAAGCTCACTTGGAAACACCCTAACGGAGAGGCCTGCTCTCAGATCGACCACGTTCTGGTAGATGGTCAGCACTTTTCTGATGTCGCAGACGTGCGATCCTTCCGGGGACCAAACGTTGACTCGGACCACTATCTCGTAGTAAGCAAGATCCGCGCCCGGTTGTCCAACGTATTCAAATCGAAACCAACGAGTAAGATACGACTGAACATTCGGCGGTTATCAGCGGAGGGAGTTGCTGCAGAGTACTCTCAGAAGACTGATGAGCGGATCGGTGAACATCTCGGAGAGAACCTGAACGAACAGTGGAGACACATCCACGACGGGATCAGTACTACAGCGCGGGAAGTGTTGGGTACTACTGCTGCAGCCACTTCCAGTGAGTGGTTTGACGCAGAGTGCCAGCGAGTGACTGATGAGAACAATCGAGCCAGAAGCCACATTTTGGCTGCAACTGTGACACGCCAGAGCAGGGAGAGATATCGAGATGCTAGAGCTGCCGAAAAGAGACTTCACCGTCGTAAAAAACGTCAGCATTGGGATCGTGTTCTTGCGGAGGCGGAGAATTGCTTCTAGAGGCACGATACAAGAAGCTTCTTTAATACCATCAACGGAATCAGGAACCGAACCGTGCCAACTCCTGTTATGTGCAACGACAAGGAGGGGAACCTGATTACCGAAAGATCGGAGGTGGCTAGGCGTTGGAAACAATATTTCGATGCATTGTTGAATGGTGAACAAGATGGAACGGTCAACAGAAACAGGATAACGGTTGAGGATGATGGACAAGCTGTGGATCCACCAACTTTGGAAGAGGTTAGGAAAGTAGCGAGAGAGCTGAAAAGCGGCAAAGGAGCTGGAAAAGACGGCATCCCCGCCGAACTTTTGAAAGTCGGGAGCGAACGGCTGTATTGTGCAATCCATCAGGTTATACTAACTGTATGGACTGAGGAGGAATTACCTACGGACTGGTTGGAAGGTCTTATATGCCCAATTTACAAAAAGGGCCATCGACTCGAATGCAGCAATTATCGAGGAATTACTCTCCTCAATTCTGCATACAAAATTCTCTCCCGCATCCTGTTTCTCAGACTGAGGCCGTTACAGGAAACCTTTGTTGGCGAATACCAGTGCGGTTTTTGAGAGGGACGCTCCACGACGGACCAAATGTTCACCTTGCGACAGATCCTCGATAAATTCCGGGAATTCAACTTGCAGACTCATCATCTGTTTATAGACTTCAAGGCGGCGTGCGATTCAGTTAAACGAAACGAGCTGTGGCAGATTATGCTTGAACATGGTTTTCCAACTGATCCAAAGCTGATTAGGCTGATACGTGCTACCCTTGATGGTTCAAAATCAAGCGTCAGGATAGCGGGTGAGACTTCGGACTCGTTTGTGACGTTAGATGGTTTGAAGCAAGGTGACGGACTATCGAACTTGCTGTTCAACATTGCATTGGAAGGTGCTATTCGAAGGGCCGGCGTGCAGAGAAGCGGTACCATCATCACGAAATCTCATATGCTCCTCGGGTTTGCGGACGACGTCGATATCATCGGTGTTAACCGTAGAGCTGTGGAAGAAGCGTACACGCATCTTAAAGAGGAAGCTGCGAGGATAGGGCTTATCATAAATTCTACCAGAACAAACTATAAGGTGGCTGGTAGAGAGCGTGGTAGCCCTTCGGGTGTTGGAACTGCGGTGGTGATAGATGGAGATACTTTTGAAGTGGTTGACGAATTTGTTAACCTTGGTACGTTAGTGACATGTGACAACGATGTGAGCCGTGAAGTAAAAAGGCGGATAGCGGCTGCCAACAGGGCCTTCTACGGATTACGTAGCCAGCTGAGGTTCCGTAGCCTGCAACTCCGTACAAAACTCGCGCTCTATAAGACGCTAATTCTCCCGGTGGTACTCTACGGCCACGAAGCGTGGACGTTGAAAGAGAGCGACCGACGAGCTCTTGGCGTTTTCGAGCGTAAGATCCTGCGATCAATTCTTGGCGGCATATTAGACGAATGAGTGTGGCGCAGGCGCATGAATCATGAAATATTCCAAGTGTACAAAGATGCGGATATTGTGAAGCGACTAAAATACGGCAGGCTACAGTGGGCTGGCCACGTAGCAAGGATGAGAGACCAGCGAAAACAATATTTAGCAGAAAACCCGACAGAGGCCGACGACTTCGAGGCAGACCCCGTACCCGTTGGATGAGCGCTGTTGACGAGGATGCTAGAACAGCGGGTGTTAGGGGCGACTGAAGAGTGGCAGCCCAAGACCGAGTAATGTGGAGACGGCTCCTGAATTCGGCATTGAAGCGGATTGTCGCCGAAAAAGTAAAGTAAAGTAAAGTACTATTAGTAAAAATATTCTGGTTCTCATAAGGTTTTGCACGGGCGTGCATAACCTTGCTTTTTTGACGTCTATCAGTGGTTTGTTTACATGGTTAACATGTTGAAAGTGAATATTGCTTCAGGCCTTAACGGCAAGTCAGGAAAGCACAAAAACTGCCATTCCGAGTAGTTTGGAGGGCGATACTGCTGGACAATACGCTATTAAAAACATATTGAACAATAATACTAAAGGAAATAACAAATAGAAAGAGAAAGAGAAGAAAGAAAAAGCATTTAAGGGGCCGTGCACTAATTACGTAAGGCATAATGGGGGGAGGGGGTGTTCCGCGAAATCTTACAAAATCTTATTTGGGGGGGGAGGGGGGTTCAATCATTTCTTACGTAAGATTTTCACACACGAAAATTTTATGAAAAATTCACATTTTTAATAGCAACCCATATTACTTGTTACTAAAAATTTCAAATAGATAAGTTTTGAAGTGTCGAAATTCTTCATACTGCAAGCAAAGGCATAGCAACCTGCCGAGTATTTTAGCCTTGCCCACTCAGGGAAACAACAGTTGGGCTACTTGTTCTTGAGCCATCTGATGTCATCGGTTTATTCTATCCACCTTTCCACGAGCGATGAGGGTGGCTGATGGGTACAACTTTCTGAAGGGCACAGCTCGGTTTTGACATTCAATGCAGGAGCGGTTACTGCGGTTACTATGGAAACCACTACGGTTGTTTGCTGGTTGAGTGGAAAAATGTAAACATTGTTTAGTTTTCGCAGACCAGCCGAAAAGGAAACAAAAATTCGATTCTCTTCAACTAAATTCCTCTTCGGCTGGTCTGCGAAAACTAAACAATGTTTACCAATCAGCAAACAAGCGTAGTGGCTTCCATAGTAACCGCAATAATCGCTCTTGCATTGAATGTCATAACCTAATTGCGCCCTTCAGAAAGTTGTACCCATCAGCCGCCATTATCGCTCGTGGAAAGCTGGATTATTCCAACATATTTCGTGGCAATTGCTTATCTCAATCCCGCAAGGCAGCCGCAAAATCCCTTATGCTTCATCACGAGAAACATTTTTGTTTAAAAGTAGCTTATTCAACTAATGTATAGCTGTACCATGGAACTAGTGCTTAGCGACTATACAACAAAAATGTTTCTTGGGATGTATTGTTCTTCTGTTCCTAAAGATCTTGAATGCCGCATGTGACCAGAGTGGAGTCAGTATTTTGCTTCAAAGGAAACCGCGGGTGATCATTACAGATCTGTACATTAGACGCAACGGAGTGCCAATTCCAACATAAGACCATGTCGCGTGTCATCTAGAAGAGGCAAAGAAGTTCTTTGTACGCTACTTGACGAGGACACGTGTTTAGACGATTTAGAGTGGATCAATGCGAATTAAGTTAGTGAGTTTTTGAGTATACACCAACATTTATTGACAACCTCAATGTTGAAATACGTTCTGTTCGTGAGTGGGCCATAAATGGATTCACAACAGATAATGGATATTGCTTTTTTTATTAATTTTTTTGAACTTTGGTTTTTATAAACTAGTTTGAACTTTGTTAACTGTTTCAATATTCTTTCAATGTCTAACTTTTTAAATAAAACTTGAGTTTTGATGTTTCAAAAAATCTTACTAAGATTTTTTTATGGGGAGAGGGGGGATTGGCCAAAATCTTACAAAATCTTATATAGGGGGGAGGGGGGGTTCAAAAATGAGAAAAAAGCCCTTACGTAATTATTGCACGACCCCTAACTTATTACTTATATATACAGGGGTTAGACAAAATGATCGGGACAGGCAAAATTTTAATGAAATTTGGCAACTGCCTTTTTGGTATTCATATATTTGTTACGTAACTATTCTCATAACTCCCCCTCCCCGCTATGTAACAACAAGTAACGCTAACTCGACCCCTATCCCTCTAAGCGCTACGTGATTTGTGTACGAAGCCTAACTGTTCACTTTCAGAGCGTTCGGACTTGGTAGGACTAGGTTTATCGCGGTCCTAAGAAATCTTGCTGGTATAAGGAAACTTTTAGCTTTTTTTGGCGCATTTTCCAAACACAGATATCACATTAAGGCTTGTTCGCGACAAAATCTGGACACCTCAATTTTACAATAAAACAAATTTGCAAGAAATTTAATCCATAAAACAATTTTGTATCATTTATGTGTGTATCGTTAATAATTATCAAACAAATTAACATTACTTATTTGGTCTGCATGAAAAATTGGCGAACTTTGGAGTTTACCCTTGCCATGAGGGTCAGTGTAGACTTGTTGGCAACCAATTCAGCTGCGTTTGCCCAAGATTCTCGAAATTTATCTATAGTTGTTGCTTGTTGTTTGTGCTGGGACAGATCTCTCCTCACCAAAGCCCAATACCGCTCGATGGGGCGTAACTCTGGACAGTTAGGTGGATTCGCCTCCTTCGGTACAATTTGGACTCCATTAGCATCATACCATTCCAAAACATCTTTGGCGTAGTGACAGGATGCCAAATCAGGCCAAAGCAGCGAGGGTACGTCATGGCTCTGTAGGAACGGTAACAATCGTTTCTGCAGGCATTCTTATATATTTCCTTGTTATTTCCTTGGTATATTTCCTTGTTAACCGTTCCCGTAGTGATGCAACTTTTGCTTGCTGGATCACAGCTGCGTATGGCCTGCCATACTAAATATTTATTGGGGAACTTGGCTTTATTCTTTGTCCTAAAATGCTCTGCAACGTCATTCCGTTTCATGGCAGTGTAAAAAGACATGCTAGGAAGCTGTTTAAAGTCTCCTTCGTCCATTATAACGCATGGAAACTTCGTTAAATATTCGCGATAAAGCTTACGAGCGCGTGTTTTGGCCGTCGTATTTTGCTTATCATTACGGTTTGGCACAGTCCTCACCTTGAAAAACTTCATGCCTTGTCGTTGCTTAGAAGTGTGCACGAATGTTGGCGACATTTTTATTTTCGACCTACAGAAAGATCTGGTCCCCTCCGTAATATTTGTTTTATCTTCGCATCCTTGTGGTGGTTCTTCAGATCCGTTTTTGTTCCACTTCCCTCCTTCCTAGCTGTTGTCAAGCGAGTACCGAACGATTTTAAAACACTGTGAACAGTGCTAGAAGGAAATCCAAACTTTTTGGCAAGTTTTATTAACGAGAGATCCGGATTTTCATTGCGACCGCACACAATTGCTTTTCGCACCTGCTCTTCTCTCGACGCCATTTTACGCTGAGCGCTTGTAATATAAACAAGTGTTATATTTTCAGAAAGAACTGGCATAAGTCTACCACTCTTCAAAATATTTCACTCATTGTCAACGTATTTCCGAAGCTGTGTGTGTTTACGGGTGTCCAAATTTTGTCGCGAACAAGCCTTACGCCAAAGCTGGAATGAAATATACACAGTCATAACTTTACTTACAAATCCAAGGAAATAAATTATACGTGAGTTTTAGAACACAGTAGTGAATTGAACGAAGCTCAAAATTGATAACCTGAAACTAGTATGTATAATCTTTAATATTTTGTATCAATATTCATCTTGCAGGAAAAAAATAATGCTGTATATACAGCTCGGGCTCCGAATACAGGCGAATATAAACCTATTACCGGAGCCCGAATTTTATTTACCGGTTAGAGAATAATATTTTTATTTTATTATTTTTATTTTAATGTGGTTTTAACCAGTTGGTCATTCACTGAAGAATAATAATTTCGGAAATCATTTCCCGTTGATACGACTTTCATCACACGTGTTAATCTAGAATTGCCGTTCTTTTATAGGTAACTAGCTGACCCGACAAACTTCGTATTGCCACAAATTAAACTGTGTTGTACAAAAATCGTGAATTTCGGATGACCTTTCTCACAATCTTGTGTTTTTCAAGTTTCTGGGGAGTTCATGGGTGTTTTAATATACAAATTTTCCTCACAGTAAAGTAGAAAACAACTCCTCCCATTGCTTAGCCTGATAAAATAAAGCGGATAGCATTTAAATATTTGCTATCATTACAAACCATTTCGCCGAATACCATTTTACGGAACACCAATTCTCGGTTGACCATAACGCGGAATATAGAATTTCGCAGAATACCATTTCGCGAAAAACCTTACGCGGGATGTACCATTTCACGGAAAATCTTTCCGTAGAAAGTACCATTTCGCAGGGGTGACCCAACTGAAGGAAAGTAATAGAGGTCAGTAGATCTAGGAAAATAAATAAACCTAGATAGAGGTGATCTCTACGGGGGGCTGCCCCCGCAGTGGCCGGCGCTTCCGATGGCAGGTCGCCGGCAACACTCGCG